>NC_142930.1:149403766-149428766 GCF_046866305.1 Octopus bimaculoides
GGTTTCTTTCTGAAACTTGTAAAAAAATATAAATAAAATGAATTATTTTGCAATTTGGGAGTTGTTTTGTTCTTAGTTTTAAATCAATTATTTACTTTCATATATTTTCTGAATTTGAATTTCAAAGAAATTTTCGATACAAACTTACATTACGAGAGTTACAGAAAGTGTAAAGAAAAATAAATGGAATAAAGAAATTTCTAGTTGTTAGTAGCTACAAAATTGGCTCTCATCAAACAAACATATGCTATAAAGCATTCTTATTTTATTGTCAGTTATAAAATGTCTATGCTAACAATACCTAATTATTCCTCTTATTTCTGAGATGCTAGAATATGGTTTAAAGGGAATGGTTGTTATTTCTAACACCTCAGGCGACGTGTTCTTTTTTTGAGTTCTAGACAAGTTGAGAAGCTTTAGTGTAAGGGACTATATGAAGAAGGAAAAATGAAGAGGATATGAGTGGATTTACTTTAGACTTAAAAGATTTAAGTTTATAACAAGGGGTAAATAATGAGACAGAAAGGAGTTCCAAAGTTTGGCAGTTCGAGGAAAGAAGCTACGACTGTAGAAAGACATCTGTATTCGTGGAAGGACGACAGCATTTGTATGAAGAGGCTGTGGCTTTCGAGCAAGACGAGATGACATAAAGTGACGTGGAACTGAGAGAGAAATTTTATCGGAGATGTTCCTGTGGTAAGAATGACAGAAAACGTTAAAACTGGTGACGACTCGTCGATGTCTCAATAGTTACAGAGTGGAAGCAAGAGAGAGACTCCTCAAATTAGTCATTACCGGTTTCAAATATTTAGATATTCGCATACGTATCTCACAAACTTATGTTGTTTAAAAAGCTTGTTCTGAAGGTAGTTTTCGCAGTAGTCAAGTTTAAGATTTCGTGGAGCGGTAGGCACACAAATGACTCTATGTTGCGGTGTTCTTTAGTTACGGTGTTCTTTAGTTGCGGTGTACTTTAGTTACAATAAAATAACTTACTTCATGTACATTCTTTGTTCATGAAGTAAGGAAATGTGTACAAGAGGCAGAAAGCAACGCAATGCACCGGGTAACCATGCAATTGTATTCTTCCATGAAGTACGTACCAAGTTTAATGGTTGTAGTTCAATACTTATTGTATTGTAGTGTGAGTATTGTTCATCGCAAGAAAACTATGGTATGCATCTGTCATTTTCGAGCAAATGGAGTTGAGGAAATAGTGCAAACGGTAGTTATGGTAAGTACGGTGATAACAGACACTAAACATACATACATACATACATACATGCAGACATGCATGCATCATACATACTTCTATAAACAAATATAAATATATTATATATATATATATATATATATATATATATATATATATATATATATATATATATATATATATATATATATATATATATATATATATATATATATATATATATATATATATATATATATATATAGGTTTTCCCTTGGCAAACAGGACACAGTAGTGTGTCGATAAGCCAGCTGGAGGAGATGTCCTCCTGGGGCTAAAAGCAACAGTAACATCCACCCCTAGAGGTCAGCCACACTTAAGTGGCAATATACTACACTTTATCGTGCAGTTACTGTTAATACTTCATTTAGAGAATTAACATTGCTTGTTTTCACCTTTTCGATATCAGTGAAACATTTCACTGGAAAAGTAGATATAAGATTGCCAGGATTTTATCTCTCTCATCAAAGATCAGTGGCTATCGAACGCCGACGAAGGGAAATAACCCTGAAACCCGGGTCCGTTCGTGCTACAGATCATGATGGGAGGGGTAACTTCCCTTGGCAAACAGGACACAGTAGTGTGTCGATAAGCCAGCTGGAGGAGATATCCTCCTGGGGCTAAACGCAACAGTAACATCCACCCCTAGGGGTCAGCCACACTTAAGTGGCAATATACTACACTTTATATATATATATATATATATATATATATATAAGTATTATTTTCTCTCCTTGTTTCTTTCTGTTTTCCTTTCTGTGGAAGAGCGTAGGCTTCCCGAGCGTTAAACTAATACATCTGTTTGTTGTTTACACCACCTGTCTTCGTCTTTCGTTTTTAAGTGAATTCTCCCTATATATATATACGTATATATATATATATATATATATATATATATATATATATATATATATATATATATATATATATATATATATATATATATATATATATATATATATATATATATACGTATATATATGTATATATATATATATATATATATATATATATATATATATATATATATATATATATATATATATATATATATATATATATATATATATATATATATATATATATATATATATATATATATATATATATATATATATATATATATATATATATATATATATATATATATATACATATATATATATGTCTGATTGGTGCAAAGGTGATGACCGATGTTTTAGAAAACAATGTAAGATAGTATTTTTTTTTAAATTGTGTATCTTGCAACATTTTAAAAATGTCAAAATGAGTAATTTTTACATTTTTGTTTCGGAATCTGTTTGCATTGACCATAATCTTCTGCTATATTTGCACCCATGATTGTCCATTCTAAAGGTCACACTGGAAGTGCCTTACTCTATGAGTTTCATAAAGTTGTCAATGTAAGCTCAGTAGCAAAGTCTCTTCAGAGATGTAGTGAGTGAAAAAAGTTGTAGGAGATGGTTTTCTCGCTCCAGAAGAGGGGATTTAGGACTGAAAGATGAGACAAAAGAAGGTCGTCCGAAACAACTTGATTCTGAAAAGCTGGAAGCCGTTGTCACGAAAATCCAACCGCCACTTGTAGAGAACTTGCAGAACAGTTAAACGTAGCCCATACAACGGTTCTACGCAAACTGAAAAGGATTGGTCAGGTTTCAGTGATTCGAAAAGGGTCCCGCACGAACTGTCTCCCCATTATCTGCAACAGCGTGTTGACTGTTGTCAGTCACTGCTTTCACGACATCTTAAGAAACTATTTTTAGAAAGGCTTGTTATAGGTGATGAGAAGTGTATACTTTATCATAACGTTCAACGATGTCGATCGTGGATCAGTTGAGAAAGAAAACCTGTTCAACACTCAAGATAAGGACTTCATCCAAGGAAGATCATGGTGAGTGTATGGCGAGACATTGAACGTATTATCCAATTCGAACTGTTTGACAACAATTACTGTTAATCTCTGCTGTGATCAACTCCAGGCCTTGCCCCTTCTGGGTATCACTTGTTTCAGGGATTATAGAATCGTTTGGATGGTCTTAGGTTGACATCAAGAAAAGAGTTTGAAAATGAGTTGGATTCAAATTTCGTATCAAAACATGAACAATTTTACAAGCGTGGGATTTATAAGTTTGTTGACAGATGGAATGAAGTTCTAGAAAGCAATGTAAGTTATTTTAACGTATAAATATTGTCTTAATCTTGGGCCTTTTCATTTTTAATACAGACCTTAAAATCGGGGATTAACTTTACAACATCCTCATATATATATATATATATATATATATATATATATATATATATATATATATATGTGTGTGTGTGTGTGTGTGTGTGTGTGTGTGTGTGTGTGTGAGTGTATAAGTGCGTGTGTGTATAAGTGCGTGTGTGTATGTGTATTTATATATATATATATATATATTTATATATATATATATATATATAGATAGATAGATAGATAGATAGATAGATAGATAGACACACAGATAGATATAGGTGTTTGTGTATGTGTCTGTCCCCTGGTACCATTTGACAGCTGGTGCTTGTGTGCTTACGTCCCCAGAAATTAGCGGTTCAGCAATACTAATAGAATAATTACGAAGTGCTTAGCAAAAAATAAAAAAGAAAAATTTTTAAAAAGAAAAGAAAGAAAGAAATTCGGGGGATCGAATCTTTCGACTAAACAAAAATTCTAGTTGTGCATTGCTGCAGTTTAATGAGTAAAATAATTACAAGTTTAAAGATGAAAGATATATGCATTTATAGCGACTGTTGTCTTCTTATGTATTATGATTAACTTCATATACAAATGTGTTCGTGCATATTTGTGGATTATGCATATGTGAGCGTATGTATGTGTGTGCGTGTGTTATTGTGTGTGTGCGTGCGTGAGTGTATACCGGTGTACATATATACTTGTGTTCATATATAAACGATTAAGAATACAACTAATAATATTAGGTTTTATTTTAAAGCTAATGCGACTGATTCATAATGCGACTGATTAAAATGTGACTCAAGGAAGATACTGTCAGTATCAACAAGGAAAATGTATTCAACGGAC
Source organism: Octopus bimaculoides (assembly GCF_046866305.1). Classification (NCBI taxonomy): domain Eukaryota; kingdom Metazoa; phylum Mollusca; class Cephalopoda; order Octopoda; family Octopodidae; genus Octopus; species Octopus bimaculoides. The sequence continues at coordinate 149,408,080 of NC_142930.1, forward strand.
ACGCATATAAATACATACACACACACACACACACACACACACACACACACACACACACACACACACACACACACACACACACACGCACGCACAGAGGTAAATATACACATATGTACGATCACAAATGTGACATCATTAATACATACATTCATTCATATATACTGGCATACACACATACGCGCACAAACATACTTACATATGTGAAGAGATAACAAGGCAAAGTTATTAAAGTTTTATCAACTTGTGTTCGTAGGCATTTCTATAACTCCTCAATTAAAAAGACCACTACGTGCGTGTGAGTAAGTGTGTGTGTGGTGCGTGTGCAGATTTGTGTGCATATATATAAATATATATATATATATATATATATATGTAATATATGTGTGTGCGTGCTCCATCACATGTGTGTGTGCATGTATGTATATATATATGTATTATAATATATATATATATATATATATATATGTATGTATATAAATAAATACTTATATGTTATACACATATATTTGTACATGTATATATATAAATACATGTATGTTAGTGTGTGTGAATATTTAGATATATGTTTGAATATATGTATAAATATATACGTATATTAATATACACATATACATATATATATATATATATGCACACACACATATATATACATATATATAATGTACGTATGCACGCACCCTCACACACACATAAATATATATATATATATATATATATATATATATATATATATATATATATTTATATATATATATATATATATATATACATGCATACATACATACATACGCACTGAACACATACAACTTACAGGCATATGTATGTGCTAGCACAAGCACACACATGCACACACACCAACAACCTATGCTTATATACATACGTATATACACACTCACTCACATTCATACAATTTCTTTTAAGAGATAAAGAAGTAGTATAAGTGAAGTTTTATCAATTTATGTGTTTAAACATTATATTTACGAATTTAGACATGTATTTGTTTATTTCTTCCTTATCTAGAAGAAATAAGATGAAAAAATAACGAAAATCTAACGTTAAAAACAACATAATGTCTTATCGCACATTTAACATAAACAGAAGTGATTAAAGCTGAGAGTTAATAATGTTTGATGATTGATAACTAGTCTCTAAAAGAAATATTGTATATACAAACTTTATATATATACTTATTACTAATAAAAAAATTACGATGTATTGATTATGTTGATTACACACCAATATGTCAGAAAAAAAATTGGTGCTCAATTCATCCACGCTTTCACACGCACGCAAGGCTTAACTGTCAAATGTGGGAATATACAAAAACATCTGATTATACAAGCACACACATTCTCAAGCACACACACACACACACACACACACACACACACACACACACACACATATATATATGTATGTACGTATATATATATCCATATATGTGTATGTGTACATTAAGTCGGTTATTGCTGTTTTTAAATTCTTCACAGTGAAATTTAAACAGATGTAAATCTATGTTGATATTTTTTTACGCAGACAAAAAAAATATATATATATATATGCGAAAAGAAAAAGTCACAACAAAATGTAATAATAATAATTAAAATGATTTCCCGCACATAATTCCTGGTTGATTGAATACTGATCAGAAAAGATTGACCACATTTTCCCTCTGTTGTCGGAAACAATTTTGACGATATTATTGCATATATTGAAAAAGAATCGGAGAGTGTGAAAAGATGGTTGCTTCCAGTTGCCACATCAGAGAGTTTACCCTGGTCCCTAACGATGAAACGTTTACTTTCAATCACGCTACAGTTCTTGTAGCAAGCACACACACGCAAACACACGCAGACGCACGCACTCACGCTTTTACTCTACACTAGCTTTTGAATTGTTTTTACTCCACTACTCTGGCTTTTGAATTTTTGTGTATATTTCCCCCATCCCCGCTTAAAGATGATCAATTATCTCCCCTGTCCACAATAATAACGCTCGCCAATTGCCTCCCCTTAGATTTCCCTACATATTGAATCTACATATTGAATCATTTATTCACAAACTCCACACACAACATGGACAAGAATTTTTTCTTAAGAAAATGCTTAATTAAAACAATTTTAATGTCATGATTAGCGAAAGCGAAACCGGCCGACAAACATAATATAACATATCTTAAAAAATATATTAGAACTATGTAAAGTGTGTGCATTTTCCTTCTTTAATTTCACACACACACACAAACACACACACACACACACACACACACACACACACACACACACACACACACACACACACACACATACACACACACACACATGCATGTTTGTAAGTATGTATGCATGTATGTATGTATGAATGTATGTGTAATTAGATTGACAGAAAGTGGAACATGTATTTTTACATATATATATATATATATATATATATATATATATATATATATATATATATATATATATATATATATATACATAAACACACACACATATATTGCCACACGCATATATGTTTCTATCTATATGTATCTGTCTGTGAGTGTATCTGTGTATCTGTCTATGTACGATTGTATGTGCGAGTGTGTCTGTCTGTCTGTCTGTATGTATGTATGTATGTATGTATGTATGTATGTATGTATGTATCTATCTATCTATCTATCTATCTATCTATCGTACCTATAAAGCCATTCATTACAATTCTAATCAGTTAAAGTTGACGTGCAGCTAATTGACGAGGACGATGACAAGAACGACGTTGATGCCGACGTCGAAAATGATGACGACAACAACAACAACAACAGCAACAATAATATCAATCAATATATTTACTTGCAAGAATAATTCAAACGGAGAACAAGAGAAAAATATTTCTTGAAAGTCTAGTAACTTTTCGAGTAATTTAGATTTTCTGGACTACGTATTTTCGGCAGATTTCTGTAGTGTCTCTATTTAAAATATTTGTTAGACGCTTAGATGCATTGGCGTCCAAAACCATGAACAGCAATATAATCGTCTACGAACTGAGATGTTTTAAAATAATCTCATCATTGCTAAGAAAAATAACAGCTCAACCGATGCCTTACGTTACTTGAAAAAAGAATGGCCATCATTGATTGTTATTTAGTTAGTTCTCTCCGTACAATGAAGAACATAACGCCGCAACACGATCTCTTCAACTAGTCTGCCACTCTTCTCGTCTCATTCCAGTTTCTCCACACTCTCGTCTCCCTTTCCTTGTCATTAGTCCTTCACCATGTGGTTTTAGGGCGTCCTGCTGCTTTTCTCCCCTCAGGCTACCACTTTAGTGCCACCGTACAGTCACTTTCTTGATCTTGTCTGGGGATTTTTACTGTCTAACAGAGGTGTGGAGAGGCAAGGCTATTGGCTGCAAAATGAAGCTGAAATTGTTCAAAATATTGGTCTGACTTGCATTACTGTACAGATGTGAAAACTGAAAAGTGACAAAAATAGAAGATAAAACAATGGACTGCTTCCAATTCACATGCTTAAGAAGAACGTTCGACATTAAATAGCTGCAAAGAGTCCGAAATGACACAATTAAGACGACGACGAACTTCAACAGGATCAGTGACGAAATAAGACACAGACGCTGGGAATTGGATCGGACATGGCTATAATTGACAGGGGGCATATATTCTTATTGTCAAGTCGCAGGTGTAAATTTTGTTGTATGATAGTAAATGTATTTATTTGATACTTTTTGTGGCAATTTTTTCACGAGTTTAACTTATTATCAACCTATATCCCGTCTTTTGTAACTTTCATATTCAACTATACGATTTTGATGTTTATTATTGTCATATATACGCGAACATCACTAGGGTATCACTAGGGTATCACTAGGGTATCACTGTAATGGATATCGTAGTGATGTTCACATAATTATGTGCCCAAGCAGATTGAACTAATATTGGTTTTAAACTTGGGCACAAGGCCAGCAACTTTGAGAGAGGGGGTAAGTTGATGGCATCGACCGCAGTGCTCGACTAGTATTTATTTTATCGACCCGAAAGGATAAAAGGCAAAGTCGACCTCGGCGGAATTTGAAAGATTGAACTAATATCGCTATGGTTAACAACCAGATGGTGAAGTATTTGATACAAACAAGGTATAAAATACATCTATACACCATGTAACCTTTGAGAAGAGGTCAAAGTAGTTCATTAGAAAATGAAGAGGTCAAAGAAGGTCATTAGCATAGCCAGCTATATATAAGCTTCTATTTCTTTGAACTGATTCAGATCTAAGCCGGATTCAATATTGTTTATATTGGAATTTTAGATAAACATACAACGACATATACATATATCAATCTATATTGTTATTGTTGTTGAAATCATTATTTAATAATGTAAGAAATCGTTATTGCTGTCGTTACTATACTAAATAATCCTTACGTTCGTGCAAGGTCAAACATTTATTGAAAACAATATAATCAATTTATTCGAACCCCGTGCATTACAGATAGTTGTTATTTTAAGAGAGGGAACGCCGGCCCATCCACTCAGCCAGCAAGATACATACTACAGAGAAACGTACAGAAGAATTTTATTGCAATAAAGCTTTCTCAGAATTGTAAAATGGATTCTTTAATGATTTTTTTTTTGTCCTTTTTGAACTTGTTCACAACTTATGGTTTCTTTGCATCTCCCTCACCAATGTCTCTGTTTCGTTCTGATATATTTGAAACATCGATTCTAAGTTCATTTTCAAATGCTTAACGTCTTACCTCTTTCATTTACTTCACAGCCAACACTTATTCCGACCTACCACCTCTCCCTCTCTGACTTTCTCTCTCTGAGTCCTTGTCTATCTGTCGGACTGTCTGTTTGTCTGTCTGTCTATGTGTCTCCCACCACACTCTCTCGCTTGCTCTCTCTGTGTCTTTGTGTGTCTGTCGGACTCTCTGTTAGACTGTTTGGTTGGCTGTATGTATGTCAGCCTCTTCCCCCCTCTCTCTCTCTTGCTTTCTCTCTCTGTGTCCTTGTCTGTCTGTCGCACTGTCTGTTTGTCTGTTTGTATGTCTCCCGCTCGCTCTCGCTTACTGTGTCTTTGTCTGTCTGTTGAACTGTCTGTATGGCTCCCCCTCTCTCTCTCCCTCGCTTTCTATCTCTCTCTGTCCTTGTGTGTCTGTCTGTCGTCTGCCTGTTTGCCTATCTCCGTCTCTCTCTCTCACTTTCTCTCTCTCTCGCTTTCTCTCTCGTGTATTTGTCTATCTGTCCGACTGTCTGTTGTCTGTATATATGTCACCCTCTCTCTCTCGCGCGTGCTTCCTCTCTCTGCGTCCATGCCTGTCTGTCGGACAGTCTGTTCTCTGTTTGCATGCCTCCCTCTCTCCCCCTCTCTCTCTTTCTTTCTATCGGATAGTCTGTTTGTCTGTCTCTATGTCCCCCCTCTCTCTCGCTTTCACTCTCTGTGTCCTTGTCTGTTTGTCTCTCTCTGTATGTCTCCCTCTCTACATCTCTCGTTTTCTCTCTCTCTGTCCTTGTCTGTCAGTCAGAACTGTTTGTTTGTCTATCTGTATGTCTCTCTCTCTCTCTCTCTCTCTCTCTCTCTCTCTCTCTCTCTCTTCCTCCCTCCATCTTTATCTCTCTCTTACCACATTCATGCCCCACAACGCTGCCCCGGCATCCAGCGTCAATTCCTTCAAAACTTACTTGCCCAAATCTCGACCAACAACATTATATTCTGCGTACTGGGGTCGAACTAATCGACTGGCACCCTCCCCCAAAGTTTCGGGCCTTGTGCCTAGAGTAGAAAAGATTATACTCTCTCTCTCTTCCTCTGCCTCATTCTCAGAGGAACTGTAAATACAGACATATTGAATAATATATTCTAACTGTTAAATAAAACATTTAAGAATTTCAATTCTCAAATAATGGTCCTTGGGACTGCCAGGTCTTAGTTAATACACCAATGTGTTGTCTCAGGGTTGAAAACGATGGTTTTTAACTTGGTTTTTAACTGCACCATTTGTATATGAAAAGTAATACGACTAGGTTAAAACACTTTTGGCCACACTAATGAGAACGCAAGTCAGCACTGCAAGACATCGAATGAACGTCAGAATTTTGGACGATAATGACAACAAAGTATACTACGTAGTTAATTATTTAAAATATTGTATGTTTACACTTAACGGCTAACAGATACACACGCACAAACACACACACACAGACATACACACACACATACTCCAGTCACGCACATATATATACGCAAACAGAAACATACATATACGCATATTGAAATACGGATGTTCATGAATATATATACACGAAAAATGTGTATATATATAAATATATATATATATATATATATAAGCATACATACGTGAACACACACATATATGCAACTAAAGATACATACACAGGTAAATAAGCAAATATACTACACACGCATATAGATACACATACAAGCGCATATATATATATATATATTTATACATGTTTTAATATATCTTTATATATGTATATACACACACACACACACACACACACATATATATATACACATACAAACATAGATACATGCATATGAGTGTGTGTGTGTGTGTTTCTGTGTGTGAGTTTATATGTATACACACACCTAGACGCATATATACATACACATATATGTATTGAGAAACCGTTCATACCGTTATATAACTTACAGTTTGTGTTTCATGAACGCCAGCGTTTATAATATCGAGAGAATCCGAAGGAAAAAATATTGTGAATAATGACTTCATTTGTTTTTGCCTAGCAGGAATTACATTATTGTTTTAGATTCTTTTGACAGCAATTAATAATGTAGTATCCATTTAAGTATTAGGAAACAAATTAGGACATACGCTGCCAAACCACCTTCACCAGTACCATTTCCATCGCTGAGAACAACTATATTAAAACCAATCATACCAACATCAACACAGGCATCAGCGCCGTCGCCGATACTTCATGTGGTCGCTTCATCTGTTACAGATAACGCTCAAATCCCTCTCAGATCACACAATATTGTCTTGCACAAGGAAAGGAAACTTGCCTCGGATATAAACGGTGTGTCGCAGGAGAAAACAGGCGAATATACATACCTCTACGGTCATGAATGGAACGGTTTTGATCATGGAATTGTGCGGTCGAGATCACCAGGGTGTAAACAAGATTTGTTATGAACAACAGCAAAATATCTAATAATCCAAGAAATATGTGGGATTTTGACCTTGAGTCAAAGTTGTCCAGTTTGGCGGAATGTATAACCGATATTATTGATTCCGGAGCTGGAGTAGTACTTTCTTTTATTCGGCCACAGAGTGCTGATTGTGAAATAAGAATATCAGCCATTAGTCTCATCTAATAATAACAACAACAACAACTATAATAATAATAATATTAATAATAATAATAATAATAATAATAATAATAATAATAATAATAATAATAATAATAATAATAATAATAATGATGATAATAATAATAATAATAATAATAATAATAATAATAATAATAATAATAATAATAATACTAATAATAATAATAATAATAACGATAATAATAAGAAGAAGGCAAGAAAAACCCGTTCATGGCAAATACTGGGCTAAACTAAATGCAAAAGAAATAGATAGAGAAAAATCCCAGCAATGGTTGAGAAGCTCAGGACTCAAAGCAGAGACTGAAGGATTTTTAATTGCAGCACAAGACCAAAGCCTCCCCACCAGAAAATATCAAAAACATATAATGAAAAGAAACATAACTAGTAACTGCTGAATATGTGGAGATGGACAAGAAACAATAAATCATATTATCTCTGGCTGCCGAGTCCTGGCTAAGAAGGAATATATTCACAGACATGACAGAGTTGGGACCTACATACACTGGAAGCTATGCCAACACTATGGAATAACAACAGAAAAAAATGGTATAAACACACGCCAGAAAAGGTCACAGAAAACGAGAAAGCAACCATACTCTGGGATATGCCAATGCATAGAGATAGAGAAATTAAGGCCAATAGGCCAGATATAATTGTCAGAGATCATGAAAAAAAATGTTTTCTAATTGATGTATCAATACCAGCAGATGACAACGTTTCCCTAAAAGAAATGGAGAAACTTTCAAAATACAAACACCTGGAAATAGAGGTAACTCGAATGTTGAATCGAAAACCGGAAACAATTCCTATCATAGTAGGCGCATTAGGTATGATAAAAAAAGATATTCAGGCAAATATATAACAAAAACACCAGGACTTACAAATAAATATAGCATACAGAAAATTGCACGACTGGGCACTGCACACATCCTACGCAAAACACTTTCAATACAGTAACCATAAAAGCATCACAACAAACCGCAGCACATACCCAAGGCACACAGAGCTGCGCTCAGCAGTGAAGTGAAAGCACGCTATAAAAATAAAACTACTGAATAATAATAATAATAATAATAATAATAATAATAATAATAATAATAATAATAATAATAATATGCAGAAATAATCACATTCTATTCTTGGGGAAACTAGCAAATTCGCAAGGAACTTGACATTAAGCATGAAATAGTGGAAGAATCTAAAACCACTGTACAAAACAAGCAAAATAGATGAAGCAGACTGCAAAATAGAACGAGCCGAACCAATTCGAGGAACGATACAGCTAGAAGCTTCTGTATGGACAGTATATACTTCGAAGTCGAAATGCTGATGTAAGCCAAGTAACAGCCCATCAATGGCTGAAAAGTTCAGGACTGAAAGCAGACTGAAGGTTTCATATTGGCGGCACAAGATCAGAGCTTGCTTGCAAAAAACTACCAGTCTAACGTTCTTCAAAACGGTTATGACCCTAAACGCAGATTCTGTGACGCATTTGACGAAAGAGTAGACCAGCTCGTTTCGGGATGTCCTGTGCTGAACCAAACGAATGTAAAATTCGCCACGATAGGATACAATAGTGTTAACATTGTAAAATATGTAAACACTACAAAATCAGCACTCCTGCTTACTGGTACGAACATTGTCTTAAACCAGCAATTGCAGTTAAAAATATCACTATCCTATGTGATTTTCATATCATCACTGACAGAACGATCCAGACTAATCGACCAGACATAATTATTAAAGACAGAGAAGAAAATACTTGTAGACTAATAGATGTAAGTACTCCCACTGATAAAAATATATCTGTAAAGGAATTTAACAAATTAAGTAAATACAAGGACCTGTAAATTGAAATGCAAAAGATGTGGCTTCTTAAAACGAGAACTGTTCCTGTTAATGTACTGTTATTGTACTGTTATTGTACTGTTCCAGTACAATAAGAAAGGGTTGTCAGAGACATCTAGATAAGATCCTAGGTGAACCCTTTCTCAGAGAAATCCAAAAGTTTGTGCTGTCTAGTACTGCTCACATTCTTAGAAAATCCCTATCAATTTAAATATCTGTGTTGTATTACATGAAGATATTCGTTACTGTCCCTGTAATTTCCTCTCCCCAGCCTTTCAGTAAAGCTGTAACGTTTCTATCTTTCACTCACCCCCAGGATGCTGGGCATGTCTCAGCAAATGATTGCAACAAACATGTAGGTTCAATGAGAAAATAAACAACAACAACAACAACAACAACAACAACAACAACAACAACAACAATAATAATAATAATAATAATAATAATAATAATAATAATAATAATAATAATGATAATAATAATAATACAAATAATAATGATCGGAATAGCGCACCCAGTACAACTGTTACAAAATACGGTTTGCTTCCTTAGCACTCTCATGAGGAGAGTACTAGATAGTTGAAAAGAACAGACGGCACGGTAACGTGGGCTGCAAGTAGCAAGCCCTCTACGCATGCAAGAGTTCCAACAAAGCCGTAGTTGAAAAAACATAGAAAAATAATAATGGTTTCAAATATTGGCAGAAGGGTGTTCATTTTAGTGGAAGATGTAAGTCGATTCCATTGAGCCCTGGTATTTATTTTCTCGATACCAAAAGAATGAAAGGCGGACAACAAAAGAACTCGCCGGAATCTCAACTCAGACCATAAAGACGGATGATATGCTAATAAGCATTCTGTGCAAAGCGGTAATAATTCTGCCAGAGTGAGGTAATAATAACAGTGGTTTCAAATTTTAGCACAAGGCCAGTAATTTCGTGTGGGGTGAGGTGTGTGTATGTGGGGGATCGGTAAAATTCAACTATCGTGTTCAACTGGACATTTTTTTTTATCGATACTGAAAAGATGAAAGGCAAAGTCGACCACGGTGGAATTTGAACTCAGAACATAAAAAATGAACGAAATGTCATCAAGCATTTTGTCTGGCGTGCTAACGATTCTGTTAACTCACCACACTTTTACTACGGTCACAAAGCTTGAAGATTTTGGGGAAGAGACTAGTCGTTTATAACGACCTCATTACTCTATTGGTACGTATTTTATGTACCCCGGAAGGGATGAAAGGCAAAGTAAACCTCGGTGGAATTTGAACCCAGAACATAAAACCTGAAAGATATGCTGCTAAGCATGATAAGGACTCTACCAACTATCCGCTTAATGATGATGATGATAATGGTGATGATGATGATGATGATGATGATGATAATGATGATGATGATGCTGATAATGATGATGATGATGATGATGATGATTAGTTATAGGAGGAATTAATTATTGGAGGAACACATCTAATACATAATGGAAATGAAGTTTTCTGAATTATTTAATTTTCAATCAATTCTAAATACTGTAAATATGTCAACAAAAGCCTCACTTCTTTTCCATTAGTTTGCGATTCCTTCATCACAACTTTAAATATACAGCAAAGCGTAGTTTCTTTTACTGATTATAAGATAAGAAGTGTGACTGAATTATGCCTGTGAATGTCTCCCGTTTTCCCTTGTTTATCTCTATTATTTTTGCCAATGATCAACGTATGAGATATGTTAACAATTAGTTACCTCAGAAATAAAAACAATGACAAGTTTTGAATTGCTTTGTGTTTTAAATATTTAACACGCACATGCACACCTACGAACACGCATACACACACACAAACGCACACACACGCACACACACACACACACACACACACGTGTGTGTGTGTGTGTGTGTGTGTATTTATGTACATATATGTATGCATGCAGAAGTGTTTAGGTCACTGGTAACCTAAACTAATAGATATGAAGTGCGAGTACTCCAATTGATAAGCTACTAGGATCCAATTTCACAACGGGGCTGGAGCTGTGGTAGCCACTGTCCAGTAGGGAGAGAACCGGCGATTCGCAGCCTACCTTCGAGCCAGTAGGAATAATTTAAAGAAGAGGGGAACAAAAATCAAGACCTTTGACAAACAAAAACAAAGCAAACGACTTGCTGCTGAACCAAATTAAACAAGTTTAGTTAGTTAGATATTTAACCAACTGACTTAGGATAAAGGATTGAAATTTAACCAGTACGTGTGTTAATAATATTGGCAAAATTACTCTCTCTAGACACAGCAGGAAATGAAATATGAAAAAAAGAAAAAAAACTCTATGTGGATGTTGTAGCATTAACGACAACGATGGTATCAACATCAACAACTATATCATTCGTCTGAAACACAAGAAGAGCTCAGGAGACATAATTGCAACCAGTTGAATGGACATTAACTGCAACATTTACCACAGTAATACGATCTTACTAAAATAGCAACGATAACGACGACACAGTTGTAGCAATTAACACGGTAGCCCAGCAGTAGTAGAAGCTGCAGTACAACTAAATGAAATATCCAAACATCTATAGAAAAGAAGTAAAGAAATAGGTGCGCGATTTGTCACTTTTACAGATATTGGCATACGTAATAATACATATACAAATACATTCGCACATTTATATTTACTCAATCGGTCGGGTTCGCACGCACATACACGACACAAACCGGAAATACCTACTCTGGAAAAAGTATCAGGACACAATATGGAATATTGGGAATTAGCAGCGTCAATATTATCAACAGAAACAACAATAACAACAAAAGCGGTAGTAACAACAACAATAACAACAACAAAGGAACATTGGAATTGAAATAGCATTTCTAGCGTCAACGGAATGGATAGCAAGCTATCATCACCATCAGAAAGAAAAAGGGCAATAAGAAAAGAGAAGGAATAAACAACGATAAACAAAATTCTAAAACAAACAAATAATAAATATAAACAGCAGGAGCAACAAAAAAAATATATAAATCATGACTGTAGTCATAGTAATGATATTACAAACATTATTATTTTTTTTTATTATTATTATCTTCTTCCAACACTCACGGTCCAATAAGAGCAAAAGCAAGGTTTCTGTATGAATGGAAGGATTGAAATAACCAACATGGGGATAGAATACTAATAGAAATTTGAAACAAGCTGCATCATTTCGTGCTGAAGCTGGCAATCTTTTGAAAAAGAACTTTCTGGTAACCACGCAAGGCCCTACATTGCATTATACAGTTTTGTTATTATTGTATACTGCACTCTATTACACATCTGTTTTGAAACTACACGTGCAGTAACACTGGCAGTAACAATGATTCCACCAATATGCTGTGTCAGACAAAAGGATTAAACTCTCAAAAGAGGTACAAATCAAAGTGTTATTGTGCAAATATTGAAATAATCCTTTCTACTCTAGTTAACAGGCCTGAAATTTGGTGGGAGGGGGATAGTCGATTACATCGTCTCTAGTGCATGACTGGTACTTAATTTATCGACCCCAAAAGGATGAATGTCGACCTCGGTGGAATTCGAACTCAGAACGTAATGACGGATGGATTACTGCTTAGCATTTTGCCCGGAGTGCTAACGAGTTTGCCAGCTCATCGCCTCAAATATTGAAATAGTGGATTTGTGTCTGACCTTGAGACCACATAGGAATATTAAGAAAAACAATACTTGCAAATTTTGGCACAAGGCTAGCAAGTTTGTGGGCGGGGATAAGGCGATTACAACAACATCAGTTTTGAACAAGTTCTAACGTTATCGAGGCTGAAAAAAAAAACGATGAAAGTCGTCCTCAGTGAGATTTGAACTCAAAACGTAAAATCGGACGAAATAACGATAAGCATGTTGCTCGGTGTACTAATGGCTCTGCCAGCTCGCTGCTTTAGGAATATTGGTTTTAATTTTTGGCACAAGGCCAGCAATTTTGGGGCACGGGAAAAGTCGATTACATCGACCACAGTATGCGACTGATGCTCCAAGTATTATATCACTCTACTACAGCAATTCCCGAGTAAAAATACAGAGAGCCTTTATTTATTTGCTTAGTTTGCTGAAATTAGCAGCTGTATTTCTCTCAAATTCTACTCTGACATCTTAATAAATGATTCACTGGATAATGCCGTCTCCATACACAACTTATAAAAATATAAAAACAGGAACATTCAGAGAGCACAAACTTCTGCCAAGGCAACATCAACGTCCTTAATTTTTTATTACTCACAAGGGGCTAAAAATGGAGGTTGAACATTACCAAATCAATACAAAACACATAAACGGAGAAATGAAAAATACGGAAAGAAATCGAGTAAGGAAGAAAAAATAAAAAGAACGAATTAAAATATGAAAATGATAAAATGAGGTGCAATGCCCACTCGATCCCCAAAGTCGAGTGGTTACATTTAGACATTATTTTGGACGGTTTTTCCTCTTTTTCCTTTTTTCTCTTTTTTTTTTATAATTTAATAAGTTCACATCTCCATCATTTTTATATATTGCACATATATTTTTTTTAAATTATCAACTCTTTGTGTTCAATTACGGGTGGTAGTCCATCAATCCACACCAGCCCGTCAAATGAAGTTATGTACCTTACATATGATTTCTGAACGTATCGTATCTATTGACATTTAATAGAACACACCTCTCCGCTTCCTTGTAATCCTTTCCACATCTACATTGTTTTGGTAGTTTAGGAAGCTGTGTATTTACCTTTGTTGGAAGCGAAGGTGGGTGAATTTTCTTTCGTATTGTTTATTTTTATTAGCGTACATTACTAGTTTATTGCTTAATTGTTTTTAATCCTTTGCCATTCAGATTACTCTTAAATATGATGCTTATTTATTCACATTGTTTTAAATTAACCATGCATTATCTTGTAGCTTCAAGATTTCAGTGAAGTGAGTGGGTATTATAAAAATTACATTGTAGGATAGGCATGAGAAATCAGATCTTGCGTGTTAGAACATAAAACAAGTAGAATATTTTGGCCAGATATAGCCGGTTTGAATGCTAAGTGGTGACATAATGTTTTGTTTTACACGTAGAATTCCCATGTTTAGTACTTTTTCAATATTAGATATTTACAAGCTGAAACGAGAAGGGAATTAGCTACAGATACTTAATATCTACACGGCCAGTCACGTGCATGTAAAGGCATTGGTTTGTACTTTTAGTGGACATAAGAGTTCAGTTTCCATTATTCCCTCTTCTTATAGAAGAGGGAATGAAGGGGGGAGTGTTATTGAAATTGCATTAGAATTAAAATGGATTGTAAATATAAATATACGAAGTTCTGTACTTCTAGATCTGTCTGTTTAAAAGGAAAATAAATTCCCAGTCAATTCACAGGCTTCCGTATTATTAAGAATATATTTGATATCTAGTTGTGCGGAGTGTGTGTGATAATGATGATGATGATGACGATGACGATGACGAGAATGATAATAATAATAATAATAATAATAATAATAATAATAATAATAATAATAATGAAACAACAGAGGTGGTCAAGGCTGGAATATATTTGAACATAGATCTACTGGAGAAATAGTGCCTTGCAGCTCAATGACAACAATAACCGACTAAAGTAGACTCACTGGACAGAAGCAAATGTGCAACGTGTCAAAAATGTAAGACTGCACCACATATGATTAACCACTGCATGTCAGAATGTGATGCATAGCTCACGGCTAGAAGCAGGGAGAGAGGTGTAAACAGAACAATAGATCCTTGAATTACAGTTAGTCATCCGACTGATTAATTTCGAGATTTATGCCTTGTCAATTACTGCTAACCTGCGGCTACACAACATAACCGGTAGCAACACAAACAACACTACCGACAATCTGATCAGGAACAGATGGTAAATTTTCCAAACATTATAATGGATTATACATTTATTACTTTCATATTCTATATTATTAAACTATGTAACATTCAATGACATTGAATAGTATTGTTCTGTTATTAAAGATGATTTTAGAAATAGCGCAAAAGATGCACCGGAGGTGACGTAGGTTTCGTTTCGTTGTTTCGAAAGATTGCGAAAAATGAGTGGAAAGATTCTACATTACTCGAAACAGCAATTTCTAAAACAAGATTACATCGACCGCAGTATGATGATAAACAAAGTTGACCTCGGCAGCATTTGAACACAGAATGTACAGCGGTGGAACAAATTGCTGCGAGATATTTTGTCCGATGCTATAGTAGAAGACACTTGCGCAAGGCGCCACGCAGTGAGACTAACCTCGGAACCATGTGGTTGGTAAGGAGGCTACTTACCACGCAGCGACTCCTGCGCCTATATATATATATATATATATATATATATATATATATATATATATATATATATATATATATATATATATATATATATATATATATATATATATATATATATATATATATATATACATATATATATATATATATACATATACATATATATATATATATATATATATATATATATATATATATATACATATATATATATATATATATATATACCGTGGAGAGGAAAGTGTCTTCTACTATAGCATCGGACAAAATGCCTCGCAGCAATTTGTTCCGCCACCGTACATTCTGCGGTCATGCAGGTGCACCACCGTGATTTTCACGTTCCTTGCATGGCTCTTCTCCCCCACCTGACATGGTCCAATCAAGAGTTTTGATGGCACATCTGGTGTATAAGAGAATTTGACATCGCTGCCCTAAACTGCGTCTCATTACGAGCCATTGGTTCGTCTGGTACCGTGGAGAGGAAAGTGTCAAGTTTTGTCTTGAAGACCTCCGCATCCATGTCTTGCATGTCTCTCAAATGTTTTGGCAGGGCATTGAAGAGCTGAGGTCCTCTGAAACCGAGGCTGCTGCAGTATCTCGTTCTTATGTGAGATGCAGTGGACGGTACCTTTGGCACCATGCAGTGGCGATCCGTGCGGGCGTTCCTGTAGTACTTGATGCCAAAGTTTGGCACCAGTCCTTCCAGTATTTTCCATATGTATATTATTACATATCTCTCTCGCCTGCGCTCCAGGGAGTAGAGACCTAGTGCCTTCAGTCGCTCCCTGTAGTTCATCTGTTGGACTGTGGCGATCTTTTTTGTATAGTGCCGCTGAATTGCCTCGAGTTCTGCTGTCCGCTTAACACTGTGTGGTGACCACAACTGAGAGCAATAGTCTAGGGGGCTCAGAACAAATGTCTTCCACAGAGTCAACATGACTTTTTGATCCCTTGTACGGAATGTCCCCAGTATCCACTCTGCCAGTTGTCTGCACTTTGCTGTCAACTTGACAATGTGCATGTGAAATGATGCATCACTACACATGTTGATGCCCAGATCTCTTACTGTTTGTGGTTCTGGGATTGCAGTACCTCCAGGCCCTGTGTATGCCAGTTGGGAGGTGCTTGTGGTCTTGTAGCGCAGTACTTTTTTTCGCATTGAACTGCATATTATTTTGCTCTGCCCACTCATATATTGCATTTAGGTCATTCTGCAGGCTTACAATATCATCAGGATTCTTTATTGCCTGAGATATCTTTGTGTCATCAGCATAGCTAGTGACAGTGGCTCTCCGAGTGACCGTGGGCATGTCCAGAAGGGCCACTATGAACAGTAGTGGCCCCAGAACAGTTCCTTGTGGAACACCGCTCAATATTTGTGTATATATATATATACACACACACACACACACATATATATATATATATATATATATATATATATACATGTAGGTATGTATATATACATTGTATATATATTTTGACAAATATTGGTGGGATAAGTTTGTGCATTAAATCGATGTCAGAACTTGCATTTCATTTTATCAGACTAGAAGGATGTCAGACAAAGTTCATTCCAGTGTAGTTTGAGTGTAGAATTTACGAACCAAAACAGAAATGCCGCAAAACATTTTATTTTTCGCTGTAACGATTATATCGAGCCACCGTACTTCATAGTAAAAATATTCCCCTTAATAGCCCCAAAGATCTACACGGGCACCTGTAACTGGTGGCTCGACTTACGAGAAATAGCAACCAAATCACCATTGGATATAATCATAAAGTCTTAAATAAATAAACGTCCTCAGATCTAGATAGATTAGTTTCAAATGAACTACAGGCGAAGGAGTGGCTGTGTGGTAAGTAGCTTGCTTACCGACCACATGGTTCTGGGTTCAGTCCCACTGATTGGCACTTTGGGCAAGTGTCTTCTACTATAGCTTCGGGCCGACCAAAGCTTTGTGAGTGGATTTGGTAGACGGAAACTGAAAGAAGCTCGTCGTATATATATATATATATATATATATATATATATATATATATATATATATATATATATATATATATATATATATATATGTGTGTGTGTATATGTTTGTATACCTGTGTTTGTCCCCCAACATCGCTTGACAACCGATGTTGGTGTGTTTATGTCTCCGTAACTTAGCGGTTCGGCAAAGAAGACCGATAGAATAAGTACTAGGCTTACAAATAATAAGTCCTGGGGTCGATTTGCTCGACTAAGGGCGGTGCTCCACCATGGCCGCAGTCAAATGACAGAAACAAGTAAAAGAGTACAGAGCAGTCACATTTAGAACATTGTTTCTCAAATGTCTACAACATGGTTAATAATGTATAATCAGCTGTCCCTCGTGAGTATATATGGTATATTAACATGTAGCAGTCTTTGACTAACAATTGTAAGTGTTTATGTAGCCTCGAGAAAACATAGACATCATCTCAGCCTCCTCGAAATTACTCGAAACAGCAATTTCTAAAACAAGATTACATCGACCGCAGTATGATAATAAACAAAGTTGACCTCGGCAGCATTTGAACTCAGAATGTACAGCGGTGGAACAAATTGCTGCGAGGCATGTCCGATGCTATAGTAGAAGACACTTGCGCAAGGCGCCACGCAGTGAGACTAAACTCGGAACCATGAGGTACATACAGAATATGACACCCGGAGGGACAGACCGCTGCATCACCGCTTGGGTGGTACAGCTAATATTTGAATAGACTGCAGCAAAGTGAAATAAACTGTGATACTCAAAGAAAGAATGAGTAAATCAGTTCAGAAATTGAACTGTTTACTTTTACGAATATTAAGCGAATGCAGCAACCACTTAGGTTAAGCGCCTTCCCGATCAATGGGTGGCTGCAAGTTAAACAATGATGTAACTAAAAAAAATATTTTATATAAAATAGATATATATTCTTTGAAATCACTGCAATATTTCCAGGCTGTCAAATATTGATATTGTATCTATGTTTATTCATCAAACGGTTTGCACAAACACAAACATAACAACAATAATAATAATAATAATAATAATAACAATAACAATAATAATGATAATAATAACGATAATGATGAGGACGGTGGTGATGATGATGGTGGTGGTGGTGGTGGTGGCGATAAATAAAAGAATACAAAACAGCAGATAAGAGACCAAAAATATCAAAAATTGGCAAACAACAAAGATGACAATACAATGAGAACAAGCCAAGGAGCAAGAAGAATGACATCTTCTGTGGCAAAACGAAAATAACAGGATAAAAACACACATATTGAAAGCAAAACAACAAAACAGATACGACAAATAATTACTGTCAAAGATGACAATGGCGGCGATGATTAGGTTGACGATGACGACAACATTGAGAGCGAGAGAGAGAGGGGCAGAGAGAGAGAGAGAGAGAGAGAGAGAGAGAGAGAGAGAGAGAGAGAGAGAGAGAGATAGAGAAAGAGACATTGGGAAAGAGAGAAGGAAGGAGAGAGAGAAGGAAGGAGAGAGAGAAGATGTTTCTCTCGGAAACTGAGGAAAGGTCAACCTTCGATGAAAACTTCTTACTTCAGACGACTGTTACAGACAATACAGAAAAAAAACAACAAAAAAACTACTAGAAGTGGTTAATTCTTAGCGATAATGTTATTGTGTAAGATGTTGATATGATGATGATGATGATGATGATGATGTTGCTGATGATGGTTGTTGTGTTAGTGCTGGTAGTGGTAGCGATTGTGGTTGAGGTCTAATAATAGTTAGTGGTAGTAGTAGTAGTAGTGGTGGCGGTGGCGGTGATGATGATGATGATGATGATGACGACGAAGGCAACCATGTCGGCGACGACAATGATGAGGATGATGAGGATGATGATGCTAATATTCATCATCATGATAATAGTAATCATACCAAAGAGACAGCGATCTATCTGTCTATATATGTATGTATGTATGTATGTATGTATGTATGTATGTATGTATGTATGTATCTGTCTGTCTGTCTGTCTGTCGACACGTCTATCGATTTATCTATCTATCTATCTTTCACTCTTTCTTTCTTTATCTATCTATCTATCTAACGAGCGCTCGATCGATCTCTCTTGATGCATATATTTGTGTGTTCATATATATATATATATATATATATATATATATATATATATATATATATATATATATATATATATATATATATATATGTACACACACACATATATACATATAAACACGCGCATAGATGTCTACCATATATATGCTTAAGCATGCATGCATGTATATATATATATATGTGTGTGTGTGTGTACAACTTTTATTCCTCTTATTATATGGATGTATATGCATACATAAACACACACATACATATATCAATAATGAGTGAGAGGGAGAAAAATGCTTGACAGTCTGAGTATGCGTGTGTGTGTGTGTGTGTGAGGGAGAGAGAGAGACAGAGGGTGGAGAGGAAGATAGAGAGAGAAAGAGAGAGAGAGAGACAAGGAGAAAGAAATAAGTTTGATGCTGTGATTAATTACCAGCTGAAGTAAGCTGTCTGAATACAAATCGCACATCAGAGAAGTAACTTCAAATGTAACCAATGAACAGAAGAACGGCCATTGAAATTCAGTAACTCCAAATCATCACATTCCATTGGCAGAAATGCTGGTGCTTGTTAAGTTCAACACAGTGGTAATCTACACTCGTATTGGGCATGTGTGTGTGTATGTATGTGTATGTGTGTGTGTGTGTGTGTGTGTGTGTTGAAATTGCTATGTCTCTGTACTTCTCTTATAGTTGCTGCGCGGTAAGAAGTTAGCTTCCCGACCACATGGTTCTGGGTTTACTCCAACTACGTAGCACCATGGGCAAGTGTCTTTTACTATAGCCTTGGGTCGACAAAAGCCTTCTTAGTTGATTTGGTAGTCGCTAACTGAGAGAACTACATCATACAAACGCACACACACACACACACACACACACACACACACACACACACGTATATATATATATATATATATATATATATATATTAATCCCTTTATTGCCCACGGGGGGGGGGGGTAAACATAGAGGGAACAAACATGGACAGAGAAAGGGATTAAGTCGATTACATCGACCCCAATGCGTAACTGGTACT
>NC_142930.1:149433766-149438766 GCF_046866305.1 Octopus bimaculoides
CTCACGTTCTCTCGCAGTTTCTAGATTCTTACGACGTCAGCAAGATTCAGTTCTTGCTGGAAAGAATAAATTTTCTAAAATGGTTAGGGAAATTCTGAGCATTGCTTTGGCTCAATGCATTACTTTGGTTCAAAAGTAGATCGTATGTCAGCTATACTAAAGATGTAGGCTTCCCACGGACAGTCTTGTACTGTTTTTTTCTATCCAAAGTTTTTTTTTTTTAAACCCAATTTGTTAAATGTTATTAGTTAGAGCTTTATCTGCTTCGAGGTTCACCTTCCAAAAAACAATCTCTTCAGTTTCTCTCTCGACATTTTAAAATTCTAGTGATATCAACGACAAACGCGCACACACGAATATTCAAATAATTAGTATGCGGATGACATTCTGCAGACACATGTAGCCCCAACGTTATTCCCAGGCCAAAAACAATGTTACAAGCATTGCAATTTGTATAACAAATATTATACACCTAAGAAGCTTTGTGCGATTCTGTCAAACAAATTTCACTCGTATGATATTTTCCGACTGAAGGCTATATTAAATGGCATCTCACCAAGGTTCCACACAGAGAGAATAACATCGGTACCTGGTAGTTGCAAAGCATTCTTCTTAAGCATTCGTCATATGGTTTGTTTTTAAGAATAAAGTTCTGACGAACATCAAATTGCAGTCAATATTGGTTGTGGAAGATATCACAAGGAACAACACTTGACTGCTGCTGTGAATTATATTAACCGATATCTTATCTTATCTTATCCTTTCTATCTATCTATCTATCTATCTATCTATCTATCTATCTATCTATCTATCTATCTGCATGTATAGCTCGGTGTGCTTGTTTCTTTCTACACGCACACATATACATGCAAACACAAAAAACACATATCTGTATATGGGGTTATGAGTACTACATAATTATGAGCTGGCATTTAACAAGGCATAGCACACGTTTAACCACGCTGTCGCGCTGTCAGAGATACAGTGGAGTCATGAGTCTACGTCATAGCAGTTTGGGAAGATCTAGCGGAAGAGCTTAACTGAACCAACGGTGCTTATTACATTGATTCTGAGCCAAGAAATTCTAGATCAACGGTCAAGATCACCAAGAAAGTAAGTTCAACGCATCCATAGGGGTGACGTCCATGAATGTGTAATCAGGTAATGAATGATTCACTATCCCTCAGGCTCTCAAATAAAATACATAATAATTGAATTGAATGGCGACTGCGAGTCACGGGAATCTGCGAAAGCAGCAAAAATCTATTTATCCTATTTCTTTATTGCCCACAGGGGCTAAACATAGAGTGGACAAGCAAGGACAGACAAAGGGATTAAATGGATTACATCGACCCGAGTGCGTAACTAGTACTGAATTTATCGACCCCGAAAGGATGAAAGGCAAAGTCGACCCCGGCGGAATTTGAACACAGAACGTAACGGCAGACGAAATACCGCTAAGCATTTCGCCCGGCGTGCTAACGTTTCTGCCAGCTCGCTGCCTTATCTATCTATCTATCTATCTATCTATCTATCTATCTATCTATCTATCTATCTGTCTGTCTGTCTGTCTGTCTGTCTGTCTATCTAGCTATCTATAAGTATACATTTATACACAAACACATATACATAAATAGATATATACATACATAGATATATACATAAATATATACATACACACAAACACGCACACACATACACACATATTAGTAAAATAAGGATTCAGATAGAATCAGATACTTAAAAAGATATGCACCAGGTAATGTTGGATAAACCTGTGGTTCCGGTCTGTGGTTGGTATGTATCAAACAGAATATTTCGCTTATGTACACAGAAAGAGATATCCCTATGTGTATTTAGCGCCTAGGGTGTCCGACAAATCGTCAATCCACTTGGTGTATTACAATCAAATGAATAAGAACATACCATGGATAATTTGTCAGCTCATTACAGCTGTTTCTTATGCATCTTTTAAATAGAAGAATGAGAACATTACTCCATTACAAAAAAAGAAACAAAAAAAAACTGTAATCATCAGATGAAACGTAATTTTACAAACAAAAGACTATCGCAAGAACATAGCAGGGATGTGGTTGAAGTCTGTCGGGACTAACTATGAAATGGGAGAATGATCAAGAAAGTTGGCCGTTGGCCGTTCAGAATATAGTACGAGAAAGTGTTTAATGACATCTAAGGTCAGCGACCTTAGATAGCTGTCTGTTTGACTGGTTCTTAGGTAGGCTGAAGTGAGGTGTAGGTGATATAATATTATAGTAGGCTGAGAGTACTGGGTAGCGAGGAGAGGACCTGATACAAATTAAGGATAAAGAAAGATAGAATAAAGACAGCAGAAGTAAGGGTGACGAAAAATAAAAGTATAGAAGTCAATTAAGCACAAGCTCGGGGTTTAGGATTCGCTAGATAAGGTTAAAGGACAAAGGGAGGAGGGGAGAAATGCACAAAGATCAGAACTTATCTGCAGCTCTTGGTTGTCCAAATTGGATGTGCAATCTATGCGGGTGTCTTTTCATAGCATTGTCGTCTTTTAAAAGCCACATCAGATGACATAATGGTGCTAGGGTGTAGGTATAAGAGATGGTCAAACTCTGTATAAGGTGTAGGTGTAGACAACCACCACCACCATATATGTGTGTGTGTGTATGTGTGTATGAAAGATAGGTTCGAATGCACGAAGTGTATATTTGTATAGAGCTAATGGCTAAATTCAGTTGGGTGTAAAGTTTTTCCAGAGAAGCACTCAATCCGAAAATGTCGGGATCCTAACCAAACTCGGAATACTTCTGGTGTAGACAATCTGGGTTTCAGGACGATTATACTGTCGTATGGTTTGCCGCAGAGTAAATAATTCAATGTATGTATAATACATACACAATTTGTGTGGGGTTTGTGTATGTGTCTGTGCATGTGAGAGTGCATATGCGTGTATGTGCGTGTGGCTGTGTATGTGTGTGAATGTGCGTGTCTGTGTGTGCGCGAGTGTGTATGTATGTGGGTCTGTTTGTATGTGTGTGTGTCTATGTGTGTCTGCATCCCTCTGAGTATGTATACATTTGTGTATACCTATGTCTATGTGCATATTTGTGTGGATATGTATACATGAGTATCTGTGTGTGTGTGTCGATGTATACATATATGTTGCTGTATGGCCTGCGTGTTTGTATATGTATACCTACGGGTGTATGTGTGTATGTTCCTGTGTATATATAAAATATATGTGTGTGTGTGCATGCGTGTGCATGTATGTGTTTGTGTATACTTGTATACATGCATGTACTTAAATATACGTGTGGATTTGTGTGCGTAGCTATAGGTGTGTACGAATAGAAATATATGTGTATTACCCATAGTTTTGGCTTGTCTATTTTAACCTTTCCTGTATAACTATATTAGTATGGAATCACCCTCTCCAATCTCTAATTAATTTTCCACTAAGATGCAATTTTGGCGATTAATTGAACCATTTAATTTGAATGTGGCCTCATCATTCCACACAATCTTTGTTGGAAAGCGTGCATATTCTACACATCGTGCCAAGTACCACTCGCAATACTGCATTCTTCAGTCTGGATCATCGTCATTAATAGCATGGACTAAACTTGGGACGTAACTTTTCCATTGACAATGCTTCAAAATAACGTTATACAGACGATTTTGAAATACCTGCCTCATGACTCGCTTGCCGCACAGATTTTCTTGGACTTTGGTGATACATCTCTAGCTCTCCTTTTTGCTTTGTGAAGATTGTCGACGTTCGTGGTCTTCCGGAACGCTTCTCGTGGACATTCTGAACGGTTCCATCGGTTTCAAACTAATCTCCAATTCGAGTGATGGTAACTCTCTCCTAAAATGTCTTTGCACTTCAACTGCACAAGGCTTAGTCTGACTGCCATCATTAATTCCAATGGGTTTCATCTGGAAAGAAAATAACATCAGTTGAGTTATCAGCTGCTAAAGTATGTATACATCTTTTGGGGACAACGTGTATATATACAACGTGTGTGTGTTTGTGTACGTTAATATGTATGTATGTATCTATCTCTTTCTATATATGTATATATCAATATATATATATATATATATATATATATATATATATATATATATATATATATATATATATATATATATATATATATATATGTATGTATATATACAGATATATATATATATATATATATATACATATATATATATATATGTGTGTGTATGTATACATATATATATCTATATATACATATATATATGTGTATATATATATATATATATATATGTATATATATATATATATATATATATATATATATATATATATATATATATATAAATATAAAAAGAGAGATTGATAGATAGAAACATACATACGTATATACATACATATTAATGCATACAAACACACACACATACACACAAATATATACTAACAGAGTGAGAGTGAGAGGAAGAGCAGAAGAAAGTTAGTTATATACGTTTCGTATCAATCGAATTCATTCCTGAATGTTGTTGAATGTAAAAATAGTGGATGGCAGTGAGTCATAGAATATAAGTAAACAATATTTTATTAGTTTACATGATAGAATAATATTCGCTTTAGGCTTATATCCTACTTAGAGAAGGAATGTAGGCCAGAGGGAAATATTAGCTTGGCGTTCATTGACATTTAGTAAACTCTAAGTATGTTATGATATATATGTATGCACACATACTCACACTTACATACATACACGCATATGTGTATGTACATAACATAAACGTATGCATCTCTCTCTTTCATATGTATATATATATATATATATATATATATATATATATATATATATATATATATATATATATATATATATATATATATACACATACACACACACACACACAAACACACATACACATATATACATTTGTAATCTGATTTTGTTCCTAACTTTGACCGTCCATAAATCCAAAATTTCATTTTGGTATTTATGGAAGCAACTGTCTTTGAA
>NC_142930.1:149443766-149518766 GCF_046866305.1 Octopus bimaculoides
AACCCTCACCACGTAGATTTGTAAATATGCCCTTTTTTTTCTGAACCATTTTCGATGTCCCTTTACAGTGACCTCTTGTGTAGTCGAAGTCAAGGAGAAAGATATTCTAAATCTAGTCATCCGTCCCAAATTCTTGTAACAACTCGATATAGCTAGAAGAAACCCAGGATAAAAAGTGGTCTTCTCAGATCGAGCAAATAATATTGTTCTTAAGGCGGCGAGCTGGTAGAAACGTTAGCATGCCGGGCGAAATGCTTAGCGGTATTTCGTCAATCTTTACGTTTTGAGTTCAAATTCTGCCGAGGTCGACTTTGCCTTTTGTCCTTTCGGAGTCGATAAATTAAGTACCACTTGCGTACTGGGGTCGATCTAATCGACTAGCCCTCCCCCAAAATTTCAGGCCTTGTGCCGAGAGTAGAAAATAATATTATTGTTCTGCCGGTGGTGGTGGTGTTGGTCGTCGTCGTCGTCGTCGTGGTAGTGATGGTGGTGGTAGTGTTAGTAGTGGTGGTGGCAGTAGCTGTGGTGTTGTCGGTTCTACTGGTGGTAGTGTTGGTACTCATCGTCGTTGTAGTTTTTTTTTTCCAACCTCATTCTCCTTCATAATCGTTTGTCTATTAATTGTCCTGGTGATGGTTGCTAATTCTACGTTAATGTTGTTGTGGATGTTGAAGAAGCTTTTGTAGTCCTGCTGTTATATTCTGGTGACTTTAGGGTTCACTATTAATCACCAACATCATTATATTTGCTAATTTCTTCTTCTTGTATTATTTTCCTTTTGACAGACCCGTTGATGTTATTGTATTTTTATTGCTTCGGTCGATGTTTTGTCGTTAATTTTCTCTTTGGTTCTTATTACAATTGTTTTTTGGTTCTTATTCTTATTGTGCTGCTAGCTCTTGTGACTTGTTATATTCCTTGTTGCTTTCGGTTTTCTTGTTGCTGTCCTTGTGGCTGTTTTTGTTTATTGTTTTCATTATTGCTTTTGATGTCTTTGATTTAAAATAAAATGTTTTCCGTCATGTGAGCTTGTTTTTCTTTCATATTGTTTTTCAATGACGTCATTGTTTGTGTTGTCCTTGCAGTTATTAGGGCTGCTGTAAATGTTTTTTTTTTTCTACTCCTTGATGTCATGATTTGGTTATTAAACTTGAAGTCATTGTTTTTGTTGTTGATATCGAGAAAATGAACGACCGTGTTGTAACATACTTGAGGAGTGATGTAATGATGTAACAGTTCGTGCCAGCACATTTGTCGAACAAAAAAAACATATTAGAGCTCCTTAATTTTCTGGGAGCCAGTTATCTGCACTGCCTAATTGGCTTATTTGTGAGTCCAGAAAGACAAAATTTAGGGATGTATAACATATGAAACAACAATTAATAAACAAGTTGAGACGGTATAATTTAAAGCGGTTCCCCACGGATATGATTTCCGACAACCTGCAGCGAGAAGATATCAGCAATCTTGGAACACCCTTGCCATTCCATTTATCTCCTTTGCAGCGATGATAGACGTACTGAGAAATGCGCATGGGCAAGGCCATTATATCAAGTTATGAACAGCTAACTTCTGAAATGTGAATCGGGATTCTTGGATCCCAGAAATGATCGTTGATTCGGTATATGTGGCCCATATGTCTGCGACGTCGGAATGCCACCAAGTCCTTGATCAGAATATGCAATAGATGTTGCATAGACGATGCCTGCCCGGTCAACTACCCGGCTGTATAGTGGTTTCTGTTTCTCTTTAAAATGTACAGCCATCAGAGAATCTATAAGTGAAAACCATAATCGAAATCGATGGAAGATTACAAGTAATCATTACTCTGTTACCCTTTTAATTGTTTCAGTAATTTTGACTGTGTCCATGCTGGAGCACCACCTTTAGTCGAGAAAATCGACCCCAGGACTTTTGTAAGCCTAGTACTTGTTCTATCGGTTTCTTTTGTCGAACCGCTAAGTTACGGAGACGTAAACACACCAGCATCGGTTGTCAATCGATGTTGGGGGGACAAACACACACGCACACACACACACACACACAAACACGCACACACACACACACACACACACACACATATATTTATATATACGACGGGCTTCTTTCAGTTTCCGTCTACCAAATCCACTCACAAGGCTTTGGTTGGCCCGAGGCTATAGTAGAAGACACTTGCCCAAGGCGTCACGCAGTGGAACTAACTAAACCCGGAACCATGTGGTTCGTAAGCATGCTACTTACCACACAGCCACTCCGAGTTAAAAATGTAGAAACAACATAGTCAAAAGTAGGTTAAGATATATTTGTATTGTTGTTTTGAATTTCCAGTAGAACGAATAGTATTTTCGTATGTGTTTATTGGGTTGTGGTGCTACAGAGGTGGCCTGTGTGCCAAGGGAATGGTATACTGAAAAACTTTGCTCTACAACTTAAGGAAATAGAAACAAGCTAAATTATGTAAGTGATATGTTATACGATGATTTAAAATACATCATGTGATATTATTCCTTTGGAAATAACGGTAGCGACTAGGCAGAAGTGTTAGCACGAGAGGCAAACTTTTTAGCAGTATTTCGTCCGTCTTTTTGTTCTGAGTACAAATTCCGCTGATGTCGATTTTACCTCCATCATTTTGGGGTCGATAAAATCAGTATCTTTTGTACACTGGCGTCAATGTAATCGAGTTAAAACTCTGCCGAAATTGATGGGCTTGTGCTAAGAGTTAAAACCGATATTACGTTGAAAATAGGGACAAAATTGCCATACATACAAGTTCAAACAATACAATCTGTGATTGTATACAGTGGTAATAACGCGCATTCTCAAAAGATATTTGCGAATACCGCAATTATCTCATTTTTTAAAAATTTTTCTTAAAATATTTACTCACTCTACATACGAGAAAATTAAAATAATATAGAAAGCAACATATGAAAGAATAGAAGGGAAACGATTAAAACTACGGTGATAGAATTTCCTAATCATCCATATCTATATTACCATGTAAAATAGATATAGATATGTTGTAATCTAATATATAAAATATAGATGTGTGTGTATTCACTTTTCGGGTGAAAACGGCTTCACCAATTACTTCCATACTTGTGACGCATGAATAATTTGATCTCGGGCACATGATAGGGTTTTCATTTCATCTTTTTTTTTATCAAAAATAAAACCAAAAAAAGTTGTTTTATATTTATGATTCACTTCTTTAAAAAGGTTTCTCAATGTCAACTTCCGGTATTGACATAAAAACGGTGAAGTCTCTCAGTCTCTATTTTAATGTTCGCTATTTGTAAACAACTACGATAAATTACTGAAAGAAATATTTACGAAGTTCACAAATTTAAATATTCGGTACAAAGATACTTTTTAACGTGCCTTTGCTTATACGATTTTTTCATTCAATGTTTAACTCATTTCTTGTTTGCAATGTTCTCTCTCTCTCTCTCTCTCTCTCTGTCACACACACGCGCGCCCACGCGCCCATATTAATTTCGTTTGGAACTCGCACACTTCATTAATTTCCGTAAAAATCTTTTATCTATTTTCTTTTTGCACACCGTGTTCAGTTCTATGTATTTATTGTTGTCAGTCACACACGCACTCGTGTGTTTTTGCATGTACGTTTGTATACATTTATGTATGTGTGTGTGTGTGTGCGTGTGTGTGTGTGTCTGTGTCTGTGTGTCTGTGTGCGTGTGAGTGAAGGGATGTGTTGTCATATATACGTACATACATAAATACATATGCATACAGCTTTTTTCTGTGTATATGTGTGTGTGTGTGAGAGAGAGAAAGAGAGAGCGAGATAGAGTGATGGCTAAGTGGCACTCTCTCTTTCTCTGTCTCATGCACACACACACGCACACATACAAGAAAGATGTACGCCTATTTATGTATGTTGTATGTACGTATACATGACAACATATCCCTTCACTCTCTCTCTCTCTCTTTCTCTCTCTCTCTCTCTTTCTCTCTCTCTCCCTCACACACACACGTCTATTTCATCTGATGTTTGATATTATATGTATATGTATCTGTGTGTGTGTGTGTGTGTGTGTGCGGGTGTGCGGGTGTGTGTGTGTGTGTGTGCGTGTGTGTGTTCGGTGTTCCACAATCGCCAGAAAAGAAGCAGAGGTGTTTTCTTTCTTGGTGCTCCTGGTGGCACAGGTGAAACATTTGTAACATTGCTTCTTTCCAAGGTAGCCTAACAAAAAATGAATTGCAGTTGCTGTACGATTCTCTGGCTTTGTTGTCACCATTCTCTCAGGTGGACGAACAGCTCATTCTGTTTTTAAATTACCACTGAACATGATCACAAATGACAGTCCAATTTGTAACATAAGCAAAGATTCAGGTTCAGCAGAAGTGTTGTGCCAATGCCATCTTATCATTTGGGATGAACGCACTATGTCACATAGAGGTGCAATGGAAGCTCGGCAACAATAAATCTATGGGAGGAGTTACATTAGTTTTATCAGGAGACTTCAGACAGACATTACTAGTCGTTCCGAGACGAACAAGGTCTGATGAAATAAAAGCATGCATTACGTCTTCACACCTATTTAATAAAGTACTGAAATTCTCTTTCAATACTAACTTTATTACATGGGGACGGATCCTCCAGTTCGGAAATGGGAAAGTACCATTTGATGGTAATGGTGGTATCAGTTTAGCTCATATTGCTATCATGCTGAATTCCCCAGTTGAATTGAAGACCAGACTATTTCCAGACTTAAGTAATAATTATAATTCACATAAATGGTTGTGTGAAAGGGCAATTCTTGCTTCAAAAAATGAGAGAGTAGCAAGGATTAAGCAAGACTTAATGGATAATGTTCCAACAGTCATTAAGAAGTACAAATTAGTTGATTCAGTCCTTGATGAAAATCAAGCTGTCCATTACACAACAGAGTTCCTTAATTCTCTTGAGCCACCTGGAAGTCCTCCACATAAAATTTTTCTGAAGGTAGGAATCTCAATAATGCTTCTAAGAAATTTAGATTCTGCTAAATTATGCAATAGGACAAGGTTCACTGTGAAGATATTACCACCTAATGTGACAGAAACTACCATCATCAATGAATGTGCCTCTGGGGAAGAGGCTCTCATTCCAAGAATTGCACTCAAACCAACAGAAAGCCGTATGAGTTCAAATAAACATAATTTCCAGTGCGACATTGTGTTGCACTGTCTATTAATAAAATTCAAGGGCAGTTTTGAAATCTACTGGCTTGCTTTTCTTATGGTCAACTATGTTGGATGCTTCAAGGAAGGTAGTTTGCAAGACTTATTTGTCTATACTCCAAACCAGAAAACAAAGAATGTTGTTTACCCAGAAGCTCTTACGTAATTTCCTTCAACATATGAGGCAGAATTTATCTCCTTTCATCATCATCATCATCATCATCATCATCATCATCATCATCATCATCATCATCATCATCATCATCATCATCATCATCAATTCAGAATTGATTTCCCAATTAAAGAATAGATTGTATCTCAATTGAAGAATAAATTGAATTTAGAATAACATATTTCTCTATACAACATATTTTGCATTTTTCTTCCAATATATAAGGAAAAAATTTCATTCCTGGGCAACGCCGGGTGCATCTACTAGTATATATATATATATATATATATATATATATATATATAGTCGCCATGATAGATCGCAGACCACGACATTTAAAATTTTTTTCTCCTTGTTTTTCTCCCTATTTCTTTCTGTTGAAGAGCGTAGCTCGAAACGTTAAATACTTTCTCTATTCCCGAGCGTTAAACTGATGCATCCTTTTGTTGTTTACACCACCTGTCCTCGTCTGCTGTTGTTTTTTTCGTAAATTTTCCCATATGTATATGTATATATATATATATATATATATATATATATATATATATATATATATATATATATATATATATATATATATATATATATATATATATATATATATATATAGATAGATAGATAGATAGATAGATAGATAGATAGATAGATAGATAGATACATAGATATACACGCACATACGGTTAAAGGCAGATACACTTCTATATAGGTGTGTGTTGATGCGTATATTTTGTATGTTTGTAAATGTATATGTATCTTATATCCATCTCGCATTCCCCCTTGTCTCCCTCTCTGTATAATCGAGGATTAAATCCGTTGCACAGAAGCCCATAAGCGTAGAAATCTGGCTGAAACTCTAACCTTAGATTTCTGCAGGTGAACATTTGCAAGACAAATGTGATGAAATTGTGAACAGATATTCTAAACTGAATACTTAAAATAGAGAGCTATTTAATCTGCTAAAATAATCTATGAACCAGTTAGTGCTGCTGAAGCAGGATAAAATTTATGCCTAATCCACTATATTTTATGTGGAATTGATATCTCTGTGGCGATTGTCTACACAGAATAAAATAAGTGTATGACAGACAAAATTATCGGGAAGCTATGACCAAAAATCCCTGAATGAAGGGTATCAGTATATCGTAATAAAAAGTTATTTACCTTGGCTCGCATCTACGCACTTTACACTGTGAAACATAATTTATTATTTATATAATTTATATATTTTTGTCTTTGGTCAGTAAGTATTATTTCCTATTTGCTTCTATCTAGAAACCAAAGGAAATAACAACTATTCCCTTCAAAATAAGCTTTTATGACCTGGACATCAAGGTTTTGAAACTGACCTATTTTCCATTATATTTCAGACAGATGCAGCGCTGAGTTGCTGAAGCAGAAATATTGTTATAACAAAAACTCTGCTCTATACCACCGAATTGTTTGTCAGTTTTCTGACCATAACCTCCTGAGCATGTCCCTTAGGGGCTGAAAATATGTGCACCTCTGATCATGAGCAGGAGTAGTGGAGGAGTATCATAGCCATGTGTTAAAAGGGATTCATTGGGGCCTGATTAAATTCAAGAAAAGCAAATTCTGAAGGAAATTTTAGCCATTTTCATACTTTCTAGGGGTAAGCAAATAAGAAATACAAAAATCGTATAATTTTTCCTTACACTTTTCGAATTTTCTTTGTTAAATACTATAATCTTTCGTTTCAGATTTTATCACTGTGGAAACACATGTCTAGTTGCATTAAGATCAGGGGTGAAAAAAATTCCATTCATTCGGGAATACATCGTATTATTATAATCATTGACAGGC
Source organism: Octopus bimaculoides (assembly GCF_046866305.1). Taxonomy (NCBI): domain Eukaryota; kingdom Metazoa; phylum Mollusca; class Cephalopoda; order Octopoda; family Octopodidae; genus Octopus; species Octopus bimaculoides. The sequence goes on from NC_142930.1 coordinate 149,450,953, forward strand.
GGTGAGCTGGGAGAGACGTTAGTATGCAGGTTAAAATGCTTAGCACCATTTCCTCCATCTTTAGATAAAATGCATAGCGGCATTTCTTCGTCTTTACGTTCTGAGTTCAAAATCCACCAGAGGTTGACTTTACCTTTCAAACCTCGTGGGGGTCGATAAAATAAGTACCAGTTCAGTACTGGAGTCAATATAATCGATTCCCGCCAACCCCGAAATTGCTGGCCTTGTGCCAAAGTTTGAAACCATTATTATACATATCTTTATCTTGTACTTGTCTCAGTCATTCGTCTGTTGCCATACTGTAGCACTGCCTCGAAGGGATTTCGTCAAACGAATTGCTTTCCCCCATTCTGCCTATATTTTTAAACCTGCTATTTGTAGTATCGGTCTGTTATGCCGAACTGCTAGTTTATGGAAACACTACCAAACCTGAACCAGTTGTCAATAAATGGTGAAGGAAAAACAAAGACACGCACACATACATAAATACATCCCTACATACGTACATACATACCTACATGCATACGTACATGAGTACATGCGTACATACCCTCATGCATACATACACTTATACATACACACATGCACACATTCAGACAGGCGCTCTTGGTTTTGTGAGTAAATGCATGTGACAAATTCCATAAACTAAGCTTTAAAAAAAAAAGAAAGTAAGTAGCTCACACATTGCACATACAAACCGTAGGTGGAACAGTAAAAGTATGTAAGACATTTAAAATGTGACATTGCTTTTGTTATATATATTCGAATGTTGGTGCTTTGTATTTTTATTAGAAGCGAGCTCCGTCCTGAGACGTAGAATTTAAATAGTGAAAAGCAGAAGAGAACATATATACATACATATATTCACTCATGCACATTCACAAATCTCTGGTCGGCTCGCCTAGTGTAGAAGATAATGGTGAGACTGAAAACGGAATCATGTTGTTCGTAAGTAAGCTCCTTACCACACAGCCACGGCAACGCCTAAACTGCATTAACTAATAAGTTTTCTTCCTTAAGACTATTAAATTTGGTTCCTAAATTTTCTTGCTACTTCTAGCAAGTTTGATGACAACGTCTTGTCTCATCTGTAACTTCTTTAGTTCTAATATATGCTAATGGTAAACCGGTTAAAGTGCGCACCAAATATAATTCAATTTGAAGGTATTTATTATCATATGACCGACTGTAATTTTGAATATGAACACTACTAAATCTGACGTTTCATCTGACTGAGATTTGGCTGTATACGGAGATATATCGGCAAGAGGTGACACTGTATACCTGTTCGACTGAAGGGTTGCTTATATTATATATACGACAATACATACACAGATGTACGCGGTAAACAAGATGCACATATGTGTTATAAGTATGTATGTGTTTATGTATGTGCGTATATAACTATATATGTATGAATGTAAGTATGAATGTGTGTGTGTGTATATACATACATACATACATACATACATACATATATATATGTATATATATATATATAAATATATGTATGTATATTACATATTGTTATTTATTGTTATATATATATATATATATATATATATATATATATATATATATATATATATATATATATACACATACAGAAGACTATTTCACTCTCTCTCTCTCTCTCTATCTATATATCTATCTATCTATCCGGCCATCTATCTATCTATCTATCTATCTATCTATCTATCTATCTATCTATCTATCTATCTATCTATCTATCTATCTATCTCTCTCTCTCTCTCTCTATATATATATATATATATCTGTCTGTCTGTCTGTCTATCTGTCTATCTATCTATCTATCTATCTATCTATCTATCTATCTATCTATCTATCTATCTATTTATATACACTTGCTCGTGTGCTTGTATGCATTTGAGTTGTGAGTGCGATTGTGAAGGATATAACTGAACGAGTACGCATCCGTGTACATAATCAACGCAAACGCTACTGGGTGACTGAATGACATTAAAAGTATGTTATATCAAGTCTAGAAGTCTGAAATTGGTTGAACATTTAGAGAAGGAAGGAGATTAAAGAACAGCAGGGAATGAAATAATCTATTATAGATTCAAAATCGTATTTGCAGATAAAGGTTGAAGGAAAAACGCATAAACACTTGGCATCATTTCAAGCATTTATCACAGTTAAATACAAATTTTCGTTTGTGATTTCGAAAACAAGAAATATAAAAGACGAATTTTGACGCACATAAATTGTTTTATGTATGTATGTATGTATGTATGTATGTATGTATGTATGTATGTATGTATGTATGTATGTATGTACTTACATGCTTGTATGAATGTGCGCATATGTGTACGTTTGTATGTACATAACTATATATATATATATATATATATATATGTACAAACGTACATACAAATATATATGTATAAATATATATATATATATATGTGTGTATATATATATATATATATATATATATATATATATATATATATATATATATGTATATATATATGTATAGGTATATATATATATATATGTATATATATATGTATATATATATATGTATATATGTATATATGTATATATATATATATATATATATATATATATATATATATATACATACGATATAAATAAATATGCAACGTTTATGAATATATAGTTATATGCATATGCATATATACGTGTGTGTGTGTGTGTGTGTGTGTGTGTGTGTGTGTGCGTGTGTGTGTGTGTAATTTACCTCATGCATTATGGAATATGGAGGAGATTATTTTAAAACACGTTAAGGAAAGACGGAATCAACATTTAATAACCACAACGTTTAGCAACCCCTATGTGTAACTAGTTTTAAAATACCACTTAGAACATTAGGAAGAGAGGGCGGGGAAAGTAAAATATAACACATAGTTCGACTTATCCGTTCTCACATAAACTATTCAATCAATGCTGAAAGATATATAACCTGCCTGTTCTCTTCACAAATGTGAAAAGAGCATTTTATCTGCAATATTAGTTTGAATATAATATGTTTTGAATCATTATTTAAGCTATTGATATATAACGTGCGATCTGCAAGGTCATCTCTTACGACACACTGACATTTTCTATGTGTTGATCTCTCTCTCTCTCTCCTTCTTTCTTTATATATATATATATATATATATATATATATATATATATATATATATATATATATTCAGATTCACAGAAAACAAAGGACGGAGAAGACAGGTGTTGGAACAGCAAGCCGGTGTATTAGTTTAACGCCCGGGGAGAAAGGAAAATATTTAACGTATCGCACCTACGCTCTTCGACAGAGATGTGTATGTCTACTCGAGAGAGTGTGTGCGCGCCAGCGTGTTTGCTCTAACACTTTTATAGTACATATGTAAAGCAGATAAAATTACTGATCAACTAACTTAAATTATATATAAAACCAGAGGCGTTTTTTAGGATCACAATGTCCAGGTATTTCTGGCTGTGTAGTGAGAATCTTGGAGCCAATTTCAGTTCGGGAGTGAATCGTCATCGTATGTCACTTAGTCGCAAACATATGTTATATAGCTGCAATAGAATGCTGTATCACCAACAATAATGTAATTTCTCTAAGACATCACCCACCAATTTATCAACTCCATTTACATATTTCTCAATACATACTGCTCTTATGACTGCCCTCCCTCATTTTGTTAACAGTGTAGATGGCTAGATTTGCTAGTATGAATTTTAGAAAGATTAGCATAATTTATGCTAATTTATTTGCTTGATTATAAAGAGAAGGTCGAAGTAAAATAATTCAGATTGGCCAGTCGCATATAAACTGCATAATTATAAAGAAAAGGCCACAATGAAATAATTCAGACTGGCCAGTCGCATGGATATAGGCAACAAATGGAAGAGGTTATACTGGAGGAAAGGCCCGCCTTACGATTATTGTCTGTGAGAGGAGATTTAAGCAGACATGTAGAGGCAATTGCCTCCGTGTCCAAATGAAAAGAAATAAATATCAATGAACGAAAAATGTCAAAATTTTATACGGCACAACGATAAGAAGGCTTGTTTCATTCTGGAAATCAAAAAGTAACCTTGAATAGTAAAGGGTAAAGACACCCCGCTCTCTTCGGTCACGAAAGTTACCTTTTGAGGAACAAGTCCTGGTACGGCTGTTTATGGAAGACTAACAGTCGCCCATGCACACTAACCTCCACGCTCTATACCACCGATGTTACCCAAAGGAAAAATACAAAGACCGATACAACTTGGCACCAGTAATGTCGCAGCTCATTTCTACAGATAAGTGAACTGGCGCAACGTGAAATAAAGTGTGTTGCTCAAGAACATAACACACAACCCGGTCCAGGAATCGAACTCACTACCTCATGATTGTACGCCCGACACTCTAACCACTGAGTCATACACCTTCACACTTGAACAGTAGCTTCTAAATAAATAGCTATTATGTTTTACTCATTCTGCCCAAGCATAGGGCTAAAGCTTAAACAAAAAAAGGGTAGGAACTATTTGACAGACTACGTAAATTTGCACATTTGGAACCTAAAGCGAAAGTATGAGAATAACAGACTGTGGCTTATAGCATGAATTCAGACACAATAACAACGAATAGCTGTGTATACTAAATGCTATACGACACCATTCTGTCTATATTGAACTTATCTTTCCTTAGAAGGAACAGAAATGCAAATGCATCTAGAGTGATTGATATCGACGCCGAGTAAACAAGTGAGAACAGACTAAAAGATTGAGCGACAAAAAGGTCTTTTTCTTTCAAGGAAGTGAGATACAGATCTGAACACCTCTCTCTGTTTCAGTAGATGTTATCCACACAACAATGTCTTTACATAACTGAGCAAAATAGCGAAGAGGGAAACACATGTACAAAACAATATAATTTCTTGCCTCATTCAAATTACCAATGCCTAGTGGAAAATCGGGAAAAAACGGCAAGCAAAGACAGCTGCTGATTAATAACGAGAATTGTTAGCATGACCTTGTATTTTTCTCGAAGCAAGGGACTTGTAGAAACACGTGTTTCTGTCACAGCACCGTTACACACACACATACACACACACGCGCGCGCACATATTTATATATAATATATATATATATATATATATATATATATATATATATATATATATATATATATATATATATAAATAGATAGATACATACATAAATACACACAAAACACACGCGCGCATACACACACATATTTATATATGTAATGTATATATATATAACTAAATAGATACACACACACACACATACATATATATAGCAGTCCATTGGATGTAGAATCAACAAAAAGCACTCCATCCAGTAAGAAATAAATATAATTTTAATACACAACTGAAAGAGCTACTAATAGGCGTAGAAGTGGCTGTGTGGTAAGTAGCTTGCTTACCAGCCACATGGTTCCGGGTTCAGTCCCACTGCATGGCACCTTGGGCAAGTGTCTTCTACTATAGCTGCGGGCCGACCAAAACCTTGTGAGTGGATTTGGTAGACGGAAACTGAAAGAAGCCCGTCGTAAATAACCATAGCGAGGGACATTCCACAGTTGAATTAGAACAGTCGCAAACAGTGAAAGAAGACGTGCACCCAACACCAGAGCTAAAGACACCTCCGAAACGGTAGAGGAGTAGGGGCCGAAAACGGACGTGGTTCCTCCTGATGATATCTTGAGCTAACTGGATCCTATAAAGGAGCTGTTGTGGTAGCAGACCACGAAACATGGCTGAAATTCCTCCTATATATATATATATATATATATATATATATATATATATATATATATATATATATATATATATGGAGATGCACTTGCATAGCAAGTGACCTGATCTGAGATCGTGTGCTGGAACGAAAACAATTGCAGCGTGGAAGGTGTTTATAAGCCATGTAAAATAACACACAAACACCGTTAGATTCACTTCAACATTTAAATTTAATTTGTCAAAATATTTTCGTCGCTTTGAGACCGCGACCTGTTCACTGACAAAATTCTGTGCTGCATAGAATTTTGTCAGTGAACAGGTCGCGGTCTCAAAGCGACGAAAATATTTTGACAAATTAAATTTAAATGTTGAAGTGAATCTAACGGTTTTTGTGTGTTATTTTACATGGCTTATAATCACCTTCCACGCTGCAATTATATATATATATATATATATATATATATATATATATATATATATATATATATGTGCGTGTATATGTTTCCGTATCAGTGTTTCTCCCTCGACATCGCTTGACAACCGATGCTGGTGTGTTTACATCCCCGTAACTTAGAGGTTCGGCAAAATACACCGATAGAATAAGTACTAGACTTACAAAGAATAAAGGCGGTGCTACAGCATGGCTGCAGTCAAATGACAGAAACAAGTAAGTGTAAAAGAGTAATAGGTACATGCTTTCATGTTACTTGGATAATCATATTTATAAAATACATCATATATCTCTAATTATACACACATACATACATACATACATACATACATACATACATATATGCATACATACACCCCCCCCACACACACATATGCATATAGAAATACATAAAATACTACTATTCAGGAAAAAAAGTTTGTTTTAGATTGCTAATTTTCAGAATTACGGACAACTTACGAATGTGTGTGTGTGTGTGTGTGTGTACGTGCATGCCTGTGTTTATGACTGTTACAAGAAAATATTTGACAGCCGCCTCGAAGATCGAAGATTCAGCTAAATAGCCAAGCATCAGACTACACCATTAGATTTCTAAATCTTTTATATATTTGCTAGAAATATTTCTTATGAGTGGAGCAATGTGCCAGCAAATTAGCTATGATATGATAGTGTATTTTGTGGCATGTAAAAAGAAATCCTTATAGATATGTGATTATTTATTGTTATCGTTTTATTTCCTTCTTTGTTGGGGTAAATTTTAAGCTTTAATCTGATGAAACGATATGCGTATTGTAGCAAAAACTTGGTATAAATGTATGGTTCATAGAAAAAAATGACAGTATTTGGAAATTGCTCATAATTAAAATATATGTCAACCTTGGAAAACAATTTGCATTTACAGTTTGATCATGACTTCTAAGCAGAAATTTCAAGGTAATTAGCAATATTTTCGCTGCAACAATAAAATCAACATATTACTTTATGAAAGGTATCGAATGCTTCTTCAAATGTTTTGGCTGTTTTTAAATATAATTATTTATATGAATATTTCGCCTTTTCATTTGGTTTTGCAAGATGTTTTGAGAAATTCCGATCTGTGAATTGGCGGACTCAGTAGAGCATCAAATATAATTCCTTGTGGTATTTATTGTGGCCTTTCACTTTCTGAGTTCAAATCCTATTAAAGTCAATATTTTTCTGTGCTGAAACAAATTTTATCGTTTCTTGGAAGGTCATAATGTCAGTAATAAACGCATGCACTGGCTCAATTACCCTTCTTTATTATTAGTCAATGAAGAAACTAACTAAAAGTTCCTGGTTTCGGGTAAAAGAAAATACAAGAGGATCAGTCAATTATGATTTTATTCAACATATTCCCCTTTCAGATACACCCACTTATTGCAGCGGTCCTTCAGTTTTTCTAAGCCCTGGAAAAAAATTCGGAAGTTTGGGCCTTCAACCTCTGTAAACTTTCAGCCAGAACTTTTCAGCCCCCAATCGTACGCTCTTATTTCTAGGTCTTTTTCAAATCACGCAATCTGATTGATTATAAAAGGATGAAACAAGTACTCGATTACATTTTTTGTTAAATAACTAACCGGTTGATTAATAGTAAAGAACGGAGATTGCACCAGTGCGTGTTTATTATTGACGTATCGCAAGGTACAATAAAATATATATAAAAACAATTATAAGAACATACATATGAATATATGCATACATACACAAATACATACACAGGCATATATGTATACATCTGATGTTGATGGCGCTTATACACTTGCATACAAGACATACTTAATAAATAAATGCAGTGACAGTCGCATACGCAGCTTCAGCATAAATTAAGAGAACGTTAACATTTTGCAAATGAAACCTAATTCCAGAGTGCAATAACAAGTTTCTAAGAACACGAGGCTTAGGAAATCTTGGAATAAATGGTATACGGAAAATAGATTTATGTACTCTAAGATATATATCAATTAGTGAATGCCGCTTCGTATATTTCCACACATTTTCAATACAAGAGCTTAGAAGTTGATCTAAGAAAAGATTATTGAAAACATGAATGTTCTAAGAAGATTTACATCATGTGTGAAGTACAGTTTCTTAAAAGACACTGTGATCATAAGTAAATGCATATAGACGAATAAGCTGAAACACTGAAGCACACACGCACGCACACACACGCGCGCACTCACACACACAAACACACGCATACACACACACACATGCACACACACATACAAACACATAGCTTCACAGACAATTCTGGTGTTATATGGATATTAGTAATAGCTTGAAATTTCGTATGTTACACATATATACAGTATACGTATGTGTGTGCGCGCGCGTGCGTGTATATGTGTGTGTGTGTATATATATATATATATATATATATATATATATATATATATATATATATATATATATATGTGTGTGTGTGTGTGTGTGTGTGTGTATGTATACATATATATATATATATATATATGTATGTATATACATATATGTATATATGTATCTATGTAAATCTGTATATGTGTATATGTCTCAAAGCCTCAAAGCCATATGAGAAATAAATACTTCGCCTGTACGTGTATTTAATTCTTTCTAATATAAATCGCCAATATTGGAGACCTTATATATGTACTTACCCCCCCCCCACATATATATATGCATATATAGCAATGTTTTGTATATATGCATATATAATAGATATAACCATATGTATCTGTATACCGTATTTAGCGTAGATATACAAATTAAGTTATACATATTGCTTTAGGTTCTAATACCGCACATACATACATATATACATACATACATACATGCATACATATATATGAACATGTATATATGAAACTATGTGTATGTATATATATATGTGTGGGTGTGTGAGTGTGTGTGTGTGCATATATATATATATATATATATATATATATATATATATATATTTACATATATATATATTTGTAAACCTATCAACTTATACACATAATATAGTGTATGTGTTTGGTTGTGTGTATGAAGTAATATATGAACCTAAACTAGTAAACCATTGCTGCCCGGGTGCTGAATATGTAGAAATAGCTTTCTGGTGAATTATCTGGTTGCTAATTAATGCACGTTAATCATATTAGCATATTATCTCTAATAATTTAGATTTATAATTCGTGACGAATACTTTGAAAAGGCTTTCCTTACAGGAGAAGCTTTTCAGACTGTTTATTGATTATCTTTACGCTGTTTCTTTAGAAAATCTGTCTTTATACTTTATATATATTAATCATGATTTAATATGGAACACATAAAATAGGATGAAATTCTAATAGAAATATGTTTTATATTTGAAGGGCTCTGGAGAAAGATAACATTTCTTGTTCCCCGATGTGATATTTTGTGGTAGCAAAAAGGTTGAGGAGAAGAGAAATTAATTGCATCTTGCTACAGAGTAGAGGGCGTATACCCGAACATCTGATGTGCGTGGATCTTGAGAGTTTGTAGATGTTCCGAACGGTAAAGGTAGAAATATCCCGCGGAAGAAAAAGAGCGTAGAAGACATAAAGTAGTGAAGCAGATCTCAAGATCTCAAGAAAATAAACGTTACGTATGAGCGCGCCCACACCCAAAACACTTAGCATGACTTTGCACAAAACGAAAAATTTCCAGCATTTGGAAGCAAGCAAAATATACAAATGGCGTAATGTTTACTTTTTGATATCAACGTTACACAATGACCTCGTGGCGAGTAGGAGCAATGGCAATCAATTAAGTTTTTTGTACTTTCATATCTACAATATTTTGCCCACTTTTTGAGTCTTCAGCGTTGATGTGCTTCAATGTGAGCTCTGTCGTACTTAACTATTTCTGACATCTTACAGGTGGATGAGCGTTAATTCTTCAGAATCCTCATAACTAAATGACACCTTCCCCACACACAAACATATTTGTGAGTGGGGGTGTGAAGGGATTGTATTTATACGTGCATATATTACGGCTACATATATCTTATATAGATATATACACTCTCTCTCTCTCTCTCTCTCTCTCTCTCTCTATATATATATATATATATATATATATATATATATATATATATATATATATATATATATATATATATATATATATATATATATATATATATAGTACTTGTGTATATAAGATTGACCAGTAACCTGTCTGTCAATATGCTAGAAGAAGATCACTTTAAAAATTCTCAAATAAGGATTCAGCGGAGCAAGAACAGGCGGGCGAGACCAGTGAAAATTATACATACCTCGGTTATATGTAGACTATAGTTTCAAAATCAACACTTCCAAATTAAAGTGTCTATTTAAATATGATTTTATTCAACATATTCTCCTCTCGAAGTGTTGATTTTGAAACTATAGTCTACATATAACCGAGGTATGTATTATTTTCACTGGTCTCGCCCGCCTGTTTTTGCTCCGCTGAATCCTTATTTGAGAATATTTTAAGTGATCTTCTTCTAGCATATTGACAGACCGGTTACTGGTCAATCTTATATACACAAGTACTATAATCCTTTTAGGATCTCCCAAAAATTTTTTTCCTGAACCATCTGATTCTTTAATGTGCTAGTTTCCTAGTATTAAATTGATATTAATTAATGTCGAATTTTTACCATATTATGTTAATTATATATATATATATATATATATATATATATATATATATATATATATCCGTAATATGCAAATGCACATATAAACACAATCCCTCAACGCAACGCTTCCACGCACATATGCATATTCATTTGGGGAATGGTGAATCCTGAAGCAGATAAGGCTATAGTTAATAGTGTGTAAATACTGGTACCAGGTTTAAAAAAAGAACACCTTAGATAGGAAAAACCGTTGTGCTTCGGTATGTGTATTTATGTATTTATTGTATGTTGGGGTTTTCTTCCGTTGGTAACAAGGATTTCTGCAATATTTATCACGTTGAGAGGACAGAAGATATATTTGCTATTTCAGGGATATGATCAACTACATTGATGGAGGAAATAGGCAACTATATCGATATCAGTTCCTGAATAGTAGTCATATATATATATATATATATATATATATGAATGTATGAATATTTGTATGTAATCTATGTAAGTATATATTGTATGTATGTAAGCCATATCTATATGTATGAGTGTGTATCTGTGAGTACATGCTAAGTAAACACAGGAGGGGAAATTGTCAAGAAAGCAGATGGAAATATTATGTATAAGATACTGTAGGTAGTTGATATTTGATATCACAGTAATAACATATTTTGACGATTATATAATATGTACATGATTTGCACCTGATTCTGTCAATATTTATTTATTCTTTATTAATTTCATTCACACATACACAAATACACATATAGATATATACACACACACACTCACGTAGAAGTTCAGCAAGAGGAACAAGTAAGCTTACACTACATAGAAGCACATACACACACACGGACACACAGGCACTTGCACACGCACGCATACGTAATTTAATGGGCCCAAGAAACAATTCGCATCGACATATATTTGTTGGACCCCACGCCCAAATTATTTTACTACTACAGAATAAAGCTAAGGGATGATTTCTTCTGTTCCGTATCGCATAGCCTTCCGTAAATATTAGGCGCAAATATTTCACCCAAAGTCCCAAGTGGCGCCAGGTCAGACATCGTCAGTCATGCCCGATATGTAATTGCTTACTTAAGGGCCACTTTTGGATCCTCCTTTACAACCATATCGATAGAATGTAGAACTTCGCTACTCGCCGTAGAGCTCAAGGCCCTACGAATGTTTGGATTTAAGGGAACATCTAGATGGGTATCAGACGACTGACTGTACATATCTCTTATATTCTCTTCTATATATGTTAGAAGTTTCCTACCAGGTTTCGATAGGTGAAGTTCTGAAATTGCATAGGATGGACAATAAAGGATTTCCGAGCCATCAAGTTTTATTCTCTGGTACGTACTCCATTTTGATATAATACTGAATCTCTGATCTTACTGCATCCAAAAGAGATTAGATCATTTCCGTGGCTCAAGTCGATGCTGCACTCGAATTCAGTTTTCAAGATTTTATGCCTTGGTTGTAAATGATTTTTCACTCTCAGGATTCAGTTTGTCGAAACTTCGCCAAATCATGGTTAGTAAACTATATGGATAGTCATGCATAATGATGTCGGTGACAACACAGGAGGAAAAAACGATATATATTTTGACATTAGTCTTAGACATGAGGCAAAAAAATACCCAGGGTGGGAAAAACGTACATCTGCTGAACAGTTCATTGCACAAAAACGGAAGAGGGATGTTTGAAGAGAAGTAAGAAGGGAGGAAGATGCTGTTGGAAAAAGTTGTAGACAGTGAGAGAGAAAATCAGGAGAAACGGTGAAACTACAGAGTAAAGAATAGTGACAGAAAGATAGAAAGGCAATATCAGTGTAGAAAATTAACTTGAGGGAAAATATAAGACTGTGAGTTGGAGAAAGAAATACGAAGCGAAATAGCAAAAACGCAGTGAAGAGGGGTTTTCTGTCTGTACATTTCTTCAAACATTCGGAATGTTTGCTCTTTCGATCTTTAGAACAATACTGCATGACTCTACCTTCAACAATATCTATGTGTAAGCTTGTTCTGCATTGATATAGAGAGGATGAGGTAATGAAGAACAGAAGAAAAACAGTTACGCATTCATGAATCAGAGAAAAAAACTAGTAACAAAGCGATATTACGATAATTTCATGTTTCGACAACTGACCAAAGTTAATAATTCGTTCACTTTTTCGACACAAATACACACACACACACACACACATATGTATTTATATTTATATATGCATACTTATGTTTATATAAACATGCATACATACACGCATACATACATACATGTATGCATGCATGCAGACATACGTTCCTCATCTTGTCACATGACAGCTGTCTCACTTTCAGAAATGAGTGTGAAATTTTGTATGCCATTGGATTTAAGTAACAAAAGCCTGTACAACACTTTTCTTATTCTCTGGGTCGCCATTGCTAGGCTCCGTTGACAAGCGTTGCAAAATGACTGCATGTTTTATATTAGGGTATCTTTTTCCTCGAAGAACTGCCTACCACACAACTTTATCAAAATTAACGGGTACCTCCAGTACTCCTGGGAAATCAAGTTAACCCACATATGTGACTGTGACTGTTCTACTTGCGTACCTACCTACCTACCTACCTACCTACCTACCTACCTACCTACCTACCTACCTACCTACCTACGTGCCTGCCTACTTACCTGCATGCCTGCCATTCTTCCTAACTATATAGGCACATAAAACATTCCTACATGCATACATAAGCACATAATACATTCCTACATACATGCATACGCACATACATTCATTCATTAATTCATTCATTCATACATACATTCATTCATACATGCATACGTACATGCATACATACATAAATACATATGAAAGTCTTACTCAAAGTTTCAATCTACCTAATTCGGCACACATAATAACATAAATAAATGCGCCCTTTTAAAGTCTAGCCAGACTCATGGGCCCGGTTTCCCGGTTTCAATGGCGTATGTGTTCCCTAGCTGGACTGGACGCCAGTCCATCGCAGCGTTACTCATTTTTGCCAGCTGAGTGGACTGGAGCAACGTGGAATGAAGTGTTTTGCTCAAGAACACTACGCGTCGCCCGGTCCAGGAATCGAAACCACAATCCTACGATTATGATGCTGACACCCCAACCACTAAGCCACGCGCCTACACGCGTCTCCACACGCCTCCACGCGCCTCCCCAATTCGGCATACATGGCATACATTTAATGCTGAACCTCACTTTAATATCTAAATATACAGTTTAAATAATTCACTGCTGAGACTATATAATAACTTACTGAAGAAGAAACATATTGCCTACCTTATGATACTATTACGAGTGACAAAGCCCCACTGAATCCGGCCATTAGTGTGATCAAATTTGTTACGGATGCCTTCCGCATTATATTGTTATAATCAATAAATATAATTTCACCTACATAGTTGTGTCGTTAATATGATCACATGAGACATCGTCATGCAATAACCTTAGATGAAATCTATTGATTTTTGGCCCTAATGTGTTTGTGAGAAGGTGGTTACTATTGGAGATTGTGGTGGTGTTGGTGGTGGGTAGCTGAGTCAATATTGTAGTCATCAGCTACACGTTCAAAATAAAAGTACACACACCCTTATACATGTACACATATATGCATATATATATGCATATATATAAATGTATATATATATATATATATATATATATATATATATATATATATATATATATATATATGGATACCTATTTATCTATATATCTATCTATCTATTTATCCCTCTTTCTCTCTCTCGCTATATATATATATATATATATATATATATATATATATATATATAAATATGTATGTATGTATGTATGTATGTATGCATGTGTGTGTGTATGTATATTATCAATCAGTTTCATTTCTGTATTTCTTGTCCATAGAGAAAGAGCCGGACTCTAACATAGATTCAAGTCTCCTTCACTGGAACTTTTATCAACATCATCTAGGTATTTGTGCATGTGTGTGTGCAGTATTTGGTGTTAGTGTATGCGCAGATTTGTATGTTTGTTTTATGGATGCGTTTTATGTACGTATGTATGTATGTATGTATGTATGTATATATATGAGGTCTGATCAATAAGTACCGGGACTGTTTCCATAGTAGCGAAGCTAAAGTACACAGAGTAAAGACGCTTGGCACAGATTGACCTTAAAATCTGTTGTGCTTGTGCTCTAAGATTTAACGCTCTAGCTCACTTTCGCTGTTTCCAGCACTGCTTGGGTGGAAGGTGCGTTGCGTGTGATCCTCGATTTGACCACGACAGAGAAAGCTGTCATGGTGATACCTGCTCAGAGGCCAACACAATGTTGCAGAAAGTGTATGGAGAGGAGTGTATGAGTCTCACACTACTGTACAAGTGGTTCCGACGTTTCCAAGATGGCCGAAAAAATGTGGCTATTGACGAACGTTCTGGGAGACCCGCAACCTGCAGAAAATAGAAAAACATCGCAGATGTGCGTGTAGCTGTGATGAGATATGGTCGAATCACCATTCATGCATTATCAATGGATGTGAAAACTAGTTACAGTTCAGTTCCGTCAATTATCATTGAAGATTTAGGGATGCCAACTTTGTGTCAAAACTGCTTTCATCTGTCTAAAAAGATATTCTGATGTCAGTTGCACAAGATCTTGATTATATCGAAAACGATGAAATCTTTTTAAAACTTTGCACAGGCTTCTGAGCAGGTATCGCCAAGCTTTGACAAAATTGGATGGAGATTCTCTGCTCAACTTTCTCTGTCAGAGTCAATGAGACGTTCACACGCTACACACTTTCCCCAATGTTGACATTTTTGCGGCCATCTTGGAACAATCTCAACCACTCGTACACTTGTGTGTGGTTCATACACTCTCTCCATAAACTTTTTGCAACTTTATATCGGCCTCTGAACAGGTATCGACATGGTTACTTGGTCTCACGCGCAAAATGCAACGATGGCACGCTACACACCTTCCTTCTAAGCAGTGCTGTAAACAACGGAATTGAGGTAGAGTGTGAGAGCTTAGTGCACATGCACAACATTGTTTGAGGTCAATCTGTGCCAAGCGGATTTAGTTTTTCAGTCCTTGTACTGTGGTTAGGGCAGCGGACTCGCGGTCGAAGGAATGCGGTTTCGATTCCCAGACCGGGCGTTGTGTGTGTCTATTGAGCGAAAACACCTAAAACTCCACGAGACTCCGGCAGGAGGTGGTGGCGACCCCTGTTATACTCTTTCGCCCCAACTTTCTCTCACTCTTTCTTCCTGTTTCTTGACTAACGCTGCGATGGACTGGCGTCCCGTCCAGCTGGGGGGAACACATACACCATAGAAACCGTGAAACCGGGCCCATGACCCTAGATAGGCTTTAAAAGTGCGCATAAGATAAGAAGCTTCAATAATAGAAGAAATCATGAAGAATTTCATAGATTTGTTCCCATGCAACAAAAAGTTGCATTAAAGAAAGTTGTGAAGTAAAATATCATGAAAAAATACAAGTAAGGCAAGAAAATGGGATTTAAGTATAATTAACTTTTTTTTATTTTAAAAACAAACTATATTTTAATTAAGCTTGAATGACAGAGCTCAATTCGAGGAATTTTATAGTATCAATCTAATGCAATGAAGTTCTAAAAGAAAAAAAGTTATGAGCATTTGTTTCTCAAATTTAAGAGTGATGATATGGTTCTATATGTTTTTATGAATATAGTTCTATAAGGGGATTTTTAATAAATGTCACCGTTAATTGACACATTTGACAGGTTATTAATTAGCATAATAACATAGCCTGGAAAAAACATGGATCACATTAAAAGATGTGATCAAAAGAAAAAATATTCTTAAGATTATAAACCTAGAAAATTGCAGAACACGTTATTACACTTGGAAAAGTTCAGGACAACTTATTACATCTGGTAAAGTACAGGACAAGAAAATTTGTACTTAGAATATTGCAGCTAACGATAAGATTTGAAAATTAAAAATTATTTGATCGTAATTTACAAACTAACATTATAATTTTAAAAACGTACCATCATTTCTTGAAAATATTGACACACTAGAATACTTTAAAAATGTGAGCCAGAAGTACCAATATAACTAAAGTTTTGTGCAAAGTAGAATAGTATATATCGTATGCAAATTCATTATGTAAAAGATAGGCATTTGGTCAAAACTAAAAATGTGTAGACTTGGCAATAATTTAGGCAATAACTCAAGCAAATTTTACTGTGAATATGTAGTTAAAGATAGATTTTACCGTAATATATAGCTAATTTTTGTAATATTCTATTTATTGTACTAACTAGGTACTACTGTTATTATTGAGTTATTTTTTTATTTTGATACAATTACAAGTAATAACAAATAGAAGTTATAACTTGTAATATAATTTTTAGCTTTAATAAAAGCTAATATTTTCTAAATCTAAATATTTTATTTAAAATGTTATCCTTAGCTGCAATATTTTCAGTAGAAATGTTCTTGTTCTGTACTTTCAGATTTAATAAATTGTCCGGTAATTTTCCAGGTTTATAATCTTAAGAATATTATTTATCTTGCTCGCTTTTCTCCACGTAATATATATATATATATATATATATATATATATATATATGTGTGTGTGTGTGTGTGTGTGTGTGTGTGTGTGTGTGTGTGTGTGTGTGTTTGTGTGTGTGTGTGTGAGCGCGCGTGTATATATATATATATATATATATATATATATATATATATGTAGCGACGCCTGCTGGGTTCGGCAGCTCTACATTGATAAGGGGCAAACACCCTGAAACTAGTCCGTAGATGCTAGACCAGCATAGGGAAGCGGCTGACCTTCCCTGTTCGAAGGTTATAATGGTCACAGCTAGCTAGAGGCGATGGCCTCTTGGAGCTAATCAGCGGCAGCGTAGGCTTCAATAGAGTTTCCGTCAACGGAATTCAATTAATCGGCCTTGGACTGTATTAGAATAGACTTGACAAGGATGCCATGCAAAAGGGCTGAAACCTAAACTGCACGGCTGGAAAATGAGTTTATTTGCGCCTATGAAAACAAAGCTATATTTGTGCCAATGCAAATTTGTGATGTTTAGGTCAAGTATCTCATAAGTCAGACAGATACCTTTACATTTGTATATGTATATCGTCTTGTTTTAATCATATTTATGCAGCATTATAATAATATATTCGTGATTGGATGACTTCCAAGACGGAAGTTCTGCACCGTTTACCTCCAACCATCATAATCCTCACTATTGTTTTCAACAAAACATGAAGCGGTAGCTGTATAATGCTTCTTCTAAGGAGCCCACTGGGAATACAAAAGTAGAAAGAAAAATAAGATACTACCGGCGTGTTTAAGCAAAAAAAAAAAAAATAAAAATAAACGTCAGAGGAAAGAGAGCGACAAACATACATAAAGACAAGGAGAGCGGGAGGCAGACATTTTTAGAGGCAGACATATTCTTATGGCTCAGTAAGAATGACGAAGGAAATTTGAGCTTGTTTGAAATAATATTTTAATTCTCCAGTATATAACGCCACACACCTACCATTCTATATGCATACTACATCTCTAGGTCACATCTTTCCCCTCTTGATTGATATCTGTTCCGAACGCACATTCTCTCTCATCCGTTTTCTTATTTCTGTCACATTCTCGTTGTCTCTCTACCTCTCAATATATAGATACACGCACAGATGCATATATATATATATATATATATATATATATATATATATATATATATATATATGTATATATGCACTTCTGTATCTTTTTATCTATCTGTTGCACATACATATTCCATCTTCTGTCAAAATAAATAAATAAAGAAATAAAATTGAAACAAAAACCTCACAAAATTCTTATAGATAGCTATAATTAAACAAGTAGACTTTTACAAAAATTTGCAATCATCCAAACATATAGTCGCATAAATAATCGAATTTTGCCTTAGTCATATAAATAAGACGAATAGGAAATAAGATGACATACACAGCAATGAATTCGAACACAATCCAGCAAACCAAATAGCCGTTAGGCATTTTGACAGCTTGATTTGGTGCTAAATTACCGAACTACGAGCTTGGTATTTAATTTCCGCTCTGTAAGCTATATCGTCTGAGCGTCAGGTTCGTCACTTTACGCTACTATCCGGAATCAGGACCGTCTATGCAAAGACAAGAAGATATATGAGCCGAAGTATTGACACCATATTTATTCGGTCAATTCACTTTCGTCACAAATATGTAAATGAATGGGAAGAAAACGAAAAACGAAAAAGAAGGAAACATAAATAATATAGGTGTGTGTGCGTGTGTGTGTGTGTGTGTGTGAGTGTGTGTGTATGTGTGTGTGTGTGTCTGTGTGTGTTTTTGTACGTCTGCACGTGCTTGTGTGTGTAAATATATATGCAGATACTGAGGAAGAGAAA
Organism: Octopus bimaculoides; assembly: GCF_046866305.1. Taxonomy (NCBI): domain Eukaryota; kingdom Metazoa; phylum Mollusca; class Cephalopoda; order Octopoda; family Octopodidae; genus Octopus; species Octopus bimaculoides. The sequence goes on from NC_142930.1 coordinate 149,470,205, forward strand.
GAGTGGCTGATAAAATGTGAATATGTATACACACACATACACACTCACACATATATGTTAGTGTCTATTCACACACACACACACACACACACACACATATATATATATAAATATATCTATCTATATATATATATATATATATATATATATATATATATATATATAAACAAATAGTAAATGAGTATATGCATATATACGTACAGGTATGTGTATACCGACATCCACCTGTATGTATAGGTGCATATTTGGGTACAGGACATTGCAAAGAAAACGTAGACAAGAAAACACACAAGCCACATAGAGAACATTTTCCTTCATCAGCTACTCCCGTTTTAACACCGGCGTTTCGAAGAGCTGGGTAGGACGGATCGTTAAAACGGCTCTTCCCATGGACAGCAAATTAAATTTGTATACACAAATTAAACCTTGCCATGGAGGAATGTAGTGGCGGAAAAAAGACAAGACAGGAAAACAAACGGAAAAGGCTATACGGCCAAACGGGAAAAATTATGTGCGTATGAACGCTGTGAGGCACAAACTTGGAAGTGGGGACGAAGTAAGTTCGCGTGTTTGCTTGGCGATAGCCAAGGAAGGAAAGGATTATTGACCGGAAGCATGTGACCATGCCGGTGTAAGGGGAAGAGAGAGAGTGGTAGAGGGAGAAACAAAAGGAGGAAGTAGAAGAATAGGTGAGCAACGATAGGAAAAGAGGAAGAGAGGAAGTACGAGGGGGGGGGAAGAGATACGTAGTAGTAACAGAGGAAGAACGAGAGGGGTAAAGAGAGATACGTAGTAGAAAACAGAGGAAGAACGAGAGGGGATGTGTCTGTTAAAGTCTGTCATACCGGCCATGTTGAAATACCACAAGGTATAGAAAATACGTATTCGCCTTTATATATTTAATCCTTTATATTGAACACTCAATATTTCATCTATTCAATAAGACATATTCCATATATTCAATAAGACATTCAATACTTTATTTCATAGTACCATCCATTTTTATTTTATATTATATATTGTATATTCCATATTCTATATCCCACATTGGTTTTGCAGGAATATAAATAAAACATAAAAAACAGACAGTGTTGGAACTCTTTTAAGCACAATAATATATTCCTCTATACACAATCATACAACCCCCCCTTTTTTGTATTTATTTTTACTCGCATATACATATATAAATATATACGTATATATACATACGCACATTAAACATACACACGTGTATATATATATATATATATATATATATATATATATATATATATATATAAACAAATAGTAAATGAGTATATGCATATATACGTACAGGTATGTGCATACCGACATCCACCTGTATGTATAGGTGCATATCTGGGTACAGGACATTGCAAACAAACGTAGACGAGAACACACGATCCACATAGAGAACATTCTACTTCATCAGCCACCCACGTTTTAACACCGGCGTTTCGACGAGCTTGGGCAGGACGCATCGTTAAAACGGCTCGTCCCATGGATCGCAGATTAAATTTGTAAACGCAAATTAAATCTAGCCATGGAGGAATGTAGTGGCGGACAAAAAACAAGACAGGAAAACAAACAGAAAAGGCTTTACGGCCAGACGAGAAAAATTATGTGTGTATGAACGCGATGAGGCACGAACCCGAGAGAGACAAAGTGGTGCGTGCGTTGCTTGGCGAAAGCCAAGGAAGGAAAGGATTATTGACCGGAAGCATGTGACCATGCCGGTAGAGAGAGTGGTAGAGGGAGAAACAAAGGGAGGAAGTAGAAGAATAGGTGAGCAACAGGGGAAAAGAGAAAGAGAGGAAATACGAGGGGGAAAAAAGAGGTACGTAGTAGTAACAGAGGAAGAACGAGAGGGGTAAAGCGAGATACGTAGTAGTAAAGAGGAAGAACGAGAGGGGGAACAAAGAAAGAGAAAGAGAAAGAGATAGAGTAGCGTCGGAGGATATGAGTTTACGAAAACTACTTACATTTGGAAGACGCTGCGTTCAATCATATATATATATATATATATATATATATATACATATATATATATATATATATATATATATATATATATATATATATATATATATATACATAGCTGAAATTTACAGAAAAACAAAAGACGAAGGCAGGTCTATGAACAACAAGCAGGTGTATTAGTTTGACGCCCGAGAAGGCGAGAAAGTCTTTCACGTTTCGAGCCTACGCTCTTCAACAAAAAGGAACACGATGAAATAAACAATGATTGAATAAAAAAAAAAAGCTTGTGGATTGAGCCCTAAGCTGCAGAATAATCACTGAACTGTTACTCAGAGTTTCACGTTTCTGTTCGTCGGAGAGTTAATGATGACTACTGAATTTCAATATTCATCGTAACTGTCCGTCGAACGGGAACTCGAAATTTCGACAAACAGATCTCTTAATAGTTTCCAGGTTTTATAATAAAGGATATTACTGTACCCTTGGTACTCGAGTACTATTTGTTCCACATTGTTTTTGCACTCACATGCTTACCTGTGTATATGTGTGTATGTGTATATCTATCTATCTATCTATCTATCTATCTCTATGGACGGACGGTAGACGTGTCGGCTCCGTAAGTTTTGCCTTTTTCATGTTTTAAAAAGTTTGTTTGTAAAGTTTAATTTATATACAAAGTTGTATAACAACTTGTAGACTCCCTGGTGCAAGTTTTTTGCGACGGAAATCTGCCCTGTGTGGCACATTTCCAGGATATAAAAACCAATTTCGGCTTTCTAGCCATTTTTTTTTGAGACGATGGCGTCTTGTAGCCATGAAAATTTTTGTGAAACGAACGCTGCAGTCTGCAGTGTTTCGTTCGAAAAAGAATTTCCTAGTCTTCCTTCCTCACAGTTAAAGGAGAGAATGGAGAAAAAGAAAGACTCTGGTGCTACAGCAGTCTTGCCTGCCAACGTAACCAGTGACAACAACAACGACAACAACAACAACAACAACAGCAGCAGCAGCGGCAGCAACAACAAGAACACAAATGTCCTTGCTAACAAAACCACTGTCCTCACCACTGATACCACCACTACCGCCACCACCACCACAACGAACTTTGCCGAGGCTTTGAAGCCTAGGAACAGAATTTTGAATATATCGAAAGAGAAATTACTTGCATGCAAAAGCATGCTAAGTAAAAAGGACGTTACAGTCCATCTTCAAACGCCCGCGGACTTTAAGACAAACATCGAAAAAAAACCTATCATCTACAGAACCATTAATTTAAAGACAAAGACAGTGGAAAAATTCACCCAAGAAAATGTTGAGAGGTGCTTAAAGCCGATTTGGTCTCACAAAACTTACATAACGAGAGGTTTGAAATTCGGGACGATAGAGGTAAGACTAGACAGCGAGCAGCGAGCGAAGGACCTCCCCACTAAGTCTTTACAACATGAAAACCTGCTCATGATCCCTACGTACCTTGGTCGTAGGGTTACGAAAATAAAAATTTCGAATGTGCCTCCTGAAATTGAGGAAGAATGGCTAGTATCTGCCATATGTCTAGGCATAGAGGAGGAGATAAACATACTAGAAGCATCTGCCGTTTGCAATCAAAACTGGATTGGCCAGGAATTTCAACTCCTGGTACAAATTGATCCAGCAAACTGGGAAAAAATTCCACATAGAATCCAATTAACTGAGGATTCAATTTTTCATGTTTTCGTCGAAGGCAGAAGGCCAGTTTGCTACGTTTGTAGTAGCAAATCTCACCTTCAAAAAACATGCCCAGTAGCCCAGAAGAAAAGGCAACAACAACGGCAACAATACAAACAAAAACAACAACAACAACAACAACAACCACAAGAAAAGCACAACAAAAAAACAGCATTACTGCCTACACCGCCATATGCACAACTGGTCAAGCAGTTGTACAACGAAATGGAAAAATGCCAGAAGCCAGCAACACAACCGAACCAAACAACAACACCACCAGTACCACCAAGAACAGAATCAGCACCATCACCACCACCAACACCAACAACAACAACCCCACAAGAAGGGAACACGAAAAGGACTCCCACCCCACCCCCAAAAACCAAAACACCACATCCCAACTGTCACGAAACAGCACCAACACCACCAACAACAAAATCAACGCACACAAAAATAGAGCCCAACACCCTTCCCCTCCCACCCTCCGATTCCTCCGACATGTCAGATGAAGATGACACAGAGGCTTGGCAAGTGGCCACGGGGGGTAGAAGAAAAAGGGGGGAAAAAGAACGGATAAACAAACAAAGCGGGGAGGTTTACCAGCCCCGAAACCAACACATCCACAGAAAACAAAAACACCAACACAAACGCACCAACACAGAACCCCACAACAAGTTTGACAGCGATAAACACAAACAATCTAGACCTAATGAAATTCATTAGCTCAAACACTAACATAACAGATAATGACACGAAAACAAGCAATCACCCACGCACAACACCACCACAACACATCAAAATCATACATGTAACACGGAGCACATACAATACACTGAAATTTCTCTACCCGGATACAGTAGGGAGATTCCAGAAATATTCATAAAAAAAACTATACAAAAACCTTCTGAGAGAAGGTTGTGAGGCCAAGAGCCAAGAACTTTCGGACAGTAAGTAACTCTCTATCTCTCTCCTTTCGTGTGTAAAACACATATTTTGATAGAATCATGGTGAAGATTGGCTGTGTAAATGTGCGTGGCCTGGGGTCGCCTTGGAAACAAGGGTACCTCTTAAATGACATCAAGTCACACAGTTTGGATATCATAGCCATTAGTGAGACCAGACTCTATGAACCACGGGCCCTAAAGTCTATGTTTGGCGGACAGTTTAACATTTATTTTTCTCCCTGTCTGCCGAGGATGGGCGGTAGTTGCACGGCAGTTCTTTTTCGCAAGAGTCTGGATCTCCAAGTAAAGACGATATTTACGGACCCGGAGGGTAGACTGGTTGTCCTAGATGTGGACGGCAGCGATGGAGGCGCTTTTCGGTTGCTGGCAGTTTATGTGCCTCCTTTAACAGGTCGGTCAGACTTCTTTCGACGTCTAGAAGTATTCCTGGGAACGTCTCGTCCCTTACTTTTAGTGGGGGATTGGAATGCTACTTTGGACACGCATCTAGACTACGTGGGGAGTGACAAAACTAGAAGGGGATGCAAAGGCCTCATAGACCTGCTCAGACGCTTCCAGTTGTCTGACAGGTACCGACTCGACCACCCAAATGTGCCAACGTTGACTTGGAGCAACCGTATTGGGTCGTCGAGATCGTATCTAGATAGGATAGTGTGTAGGACAAGAGATAGAGATAGTTTAGGATGTCCACAGTTCCACATAGTCAGCTACACGGATCACAAACTTGTGACGTGTACGCTAGACTTAGATGAGGCACATAGGCAGGGTCCCGGTTACTGGAAATTAAACGCGTCTTTCCCGTCGAGACAGGTTTTCAGAGACCGGATTAGCACGTTAGTAAAGAGGGCTTTGACGGGAGCCATCGTCAACAACAAATGGTGGTTTGCCTTCACGAGAGCAGTAAGGGCGGAAGCAATAAGGTATAGCAGGGCACTAGCTGTAGAGAGGAACAGAGTAGAGGGGGAGCTAGTGATAAAGTTAGAAGATGCATTGCGAAGTGGCATCGCATCCGACGTTTTAGCGGCGAGGTTGGCCCTCGACCAACACTTCAATGCTAAACACGAAGGGTGTGCTGTCAGGGCAAGGATGCGTGCTCTGAGGAATGAAGGTGTTGGAGTCGCACGAGAGGCCCGGGTGGCGGAGGCGCAGCGGGGTAATAGAGCCACCATCCGGTCTCTGGTAGACGAACAGGGGCGTGAATTGCTCCAGCCGAGCAAGATGTGCGAGGCGTTTCAGCATCATTTTGCCCGACTGTTCGGGAGGAGTGGCGAGCGAGAAGGCAGGGTGGACTTTAGTGCCTACCTGCACAGCTTGCCACGACTCTCGGTAAGAGAGGCGGAGTGCTGTGAAGGGGTCATCACGGCGGAGGAGGTGAGGGACGCGATGGCGGGTTGCTCGACGGACAAATCTCCGGGTTTGGATGGTCTGCCCTACGAGCTTTACAACTGTATGCCAGACTTGTTTGGAGACGTCTTGGCGGCCGTGTACTGCAACTGGCAGCAGAACGGGAGCATTCCCGGTTTTGTGAGCCGAGGAGCGGTAACGCTGCTGAAGAAAGATCCAAACAAGGGGGACGCCATAGATAACTTTAGGCCCATCACTCTGCTCAATGCAGACATGAAAATTTTGGCCAAGGTGTTAGCCAAGCGGTTGGCGCTTGTCATCGAGAAACTGGTCGGCACGGAGCAGACGTGCGCCGTGCCGGGCCGGAGCATCCATGACAACCGCCATCTGATGCGCTACATCATAGAGAGGGTAGTTAAGGAACCTGGCATGGGTGGGGCCCTGATCAATTTGGATCAATCCAAAGCTTTCGATAGGGTAGACCATCGATACCTGGAGGCCGTCCTCGAAGCGGCCGGCTTCGGTCCCGTTTTCCGCGGCTGGATGGCTGCCTTGTACACAGGTATCCGTTCGGTTGTCCGCGTCAATGGACGTCTATCGGGACCCTTCGACCTTGCACGTTCGGTTCGTCAGGGATTCCCCCTGTCGCCGCTCCTGTACGTATTGACTCTCGAACCACTACTGCGGAAGCTGGCGACGCTGAGGGGCATCCCGCGAGAACTGGGGTGCGGGACGAGCGTGTCGGCATACGCGGACGACGTCACCGTCATAGCGTCTAGCCACGAGCACATCGAGCTTGTCGGCGAGACGCTGAAAGACTACGAAGCGGTGACGGGAGCGAAAATCAACCGGGATAAGTCGGTGGGCTTGATGCTCGGCACCTGGAGAAGCAAGCCCATACCGTCCGGCAGCGCCTCAGTAGTGGGACGCTGGACGGACGGTCCGGTCAAGTTGCTCGGAGTCTGGTTCGGTCCGGACCTGCAAGCGGAGAAGAACTGGGACGAGATAACAAGTAGGGTTGCCACTCTCTGCCGGCATTGGTCTGAGAGGAAGCTGTCCTTAAAAGGTCGGGCGGAGGTGGCGAACGCGTACATCGCGTCCGTCATCGAATACCGCCTGACCGTCGTACCTTGTCCCGATCGCGCCATCACCGAAATGGAGCGCATCCTCTTCCGCTTTTTGTGGAAAGGAAGCGTTCCGATTGTTGCCAACACCCGCTGAAAGGAGGGCTGGGCATGCCGTGGTTGATGATGCGACATCTCCGGTTCTACAGAGACGACGGTGAGCAGGTGTGGTCGCCGTTTGTGCGACGCGCTTTCCCGCAGCTCGTCTCCATGACCGAGCTGCAGTCGTGGATCAAAAAGAGGCCGAGGAATGGCGAATGGCACCGTGAGTGTCGCGTTGCTCTGCAACAACTTTGCCGTCCCGGGTCGACCTTGAGCGGCTGCATCACAACGAAGTCATTCTATAGGGGATTAGTGGAGGGCAGGTACGACGACGATCTCGGGGCGAACCTGGGCGTCGACGAGGAATACCTGACCCGCCTGTTCAGGACGACTTTCGGGCCGGGACCTATGGACAACCTCCAGAGATCCCTGGCCTGGCAGTGTTACCGAGAGGCGCTACCCGTTCGGGATAAGCTCTATAGACACGGCTCGCGAAATGCGGGGCCGACCTGCCCGAGATGCGGTCAGAGCGATGAAACCGTTCTGCACGCACTCGTGCAGTTTCCAACCATTTCGGAGCTGTGGGCTTATGTTGAACGACTGCTGTCGCGTGTGGGACGAGTCGGTTTATCAACCGAGTCTATCGTCAATATCGTCACGCCTCCTTCCTTTAAACGGGAAAGAAGAGCTGTATTTATCGTACTTGTGGCTATGGCGAAAGAATGCATCTGGTGGACGCGTCTGAAAGGATTAGAGACAAATACTTTCCTCTCTGGTCAATCTCTCATTAACTTTTTCAAGTATCACTTGAAAAGGAAGGTGAGAGTAGAGAGGCAAGTGTTGTCTAGCAAATGTTTCGTAAAAAGATGGATACATGTAGCAAGAATGGCACGTATAAATGACGAAGCCACCTTGACCATGATTCTATAAAACGTTTTAAAATTTTGTAAACAGAGAGTTACTTACGTTTCTTGCATAAATAAAAGAAATGTTATTTAACAAACTGTGACACTAAGGACCGAGGTTACCGTGGTCTTTTCGTAGGTTTTTCTTTCCACGGATAACCTCCCCATTTATTGGGAATTTTCTGTATTATTTCGTATTTTTTGTAAATACCCCAAACGTTTTGCGATGTTTTTTTTCATCGTTGTCCCCACTTTTGTTTTTTTTTCTGCTTTGTTTTCGCCCCCCTCGAAAAGAAAAAACTCTACATTTGTATTTTGTCCCCTCTGTGTTGAGCCCTGTTTGGCTAATAAAGAAACCTATCTATCTATCTATCTATCTATCTATCTATCTATCTATCTATCTATCTGTCTGTCTGTCTGTCTGCCTATCTGTCTGCCTGCCTTTCTGCCTGTCTATCTATCTATCTATCTATCTATCTATCTATCTATCTATCTATCTATCTATCTATCTATCTATCAATGGTTATGTATGTTTATATTTTGATATAAGTAATGTTTATTGCCACATCAATATAGTTGTTCCATAGGAATCGGCGTTACTACCGATTTTAATCGCAGGAGGATCCCCCTCCAGCTGGTTATCGATGCAATCTACACACGATATATATTGCATTTGTCTACCTTATACATTTGTCTACCTTATACATTTGTCTACCTTTCTCGATGTTATTGACGATGTTGTGTAGAACATTCTGCTGCTTTTAGCCATTTGCATACACTGGTAAAACAGGTAGTTAGGCTAACCATTCTGCAAGATGTACACATCACCGTACTTATTCTTAAAATTGTTGTGTGGTGCTTTTACAAGGCGAAATAGCAAGGTTAATACTGAGCTCTCTTGGAAAACGCGGTTGCGTAAGTTTATCAATAGAAATGACTAATTAACAAGGTGGTGAATCAGGGTGGATTTTGGTTTCTGATATATATATATATATATATATATATATATATATGCAAAAATAAGAGGAATAACCTGCAAAAGTGGACTCCTATATGCTAGAAATAGATGCCGAATCATCTAACCACGAAAAGAAATATATGTTCTCAGTAAAAATTTAGTGACACAACAGACTGACTGTAAAAGGGCAAGACAAATGAAAAAAAATCTAAATTAAAAAAAAACGATAAACATACGTACCATGGTTTTAATTGATTAATATCAATTTCTACCCTCATTAATAAATTTTATATATATATATATATATATATATATATATATATATATATATATATATATATATATATATATATATATATATATATATATCAGAAACCAAAGTGTACGTACGCTGCTATATTTGTAAGTATATATATAACTAAATTTTGTACGACTCTATTATTCTTTCTATTCTTTTCATTCTTTCCTTCTTCCTATCAGCCCTTTCACACTTACTTCTTTCATTTCACTCTTCGTTCTTTCGTTCCCCTTAGCCTTCTATTCATGCCCACTTTCTCTCCTGTTTCACTTCACTGTGTCCCTTTCATTTTTTTCTCACTTCACCTTAATTCTTCTATCCCTCTACTTCTACTTCTTTCCCTTCTCTTCTCACGTGACTGCTGTTCGGCCAAACCTGACCTTTCTTTTTTGGTTCGATTACCACCCGTGCAGCATCTATATTCCTCCATGTGGCTTTCAAATCTATGTCCCTGCTGTAAGGCTTTACTTCCACACATGCCAACTTAATTTAATTCGTTCTAAGTCGAAAGACGCATGTTTTTATGTCCTGTTATTTGTATTTGTATTCGAGTATAACCAGCCGAAACTGCAAAGATAATCTGGAATTCGTCTGAGGAAAGACAACTTCTATTGACCCGTCCTTATTTTCTTTGTATCGTCATCTGAATGATTTGTTGTCTCTTTTTTGTATCTTTAACTTTCTGGATGCTTTGCGTTCTTGTCCCAATTTTTCATTATATGTATATATATATATATATATATATATATATATATATATATATATATATATATATATATATATATATATATATATATAGATTCACACACACCGACACACACACACACACATATATATATAACTGTACATGCGTGTCTATGTACTTTTATTTTATGAAAGCAGCTTTTACATGATGTTTATTATATATACATAGATACTTACATACATGCATAATGCATACATGCATACATATATGTATACAGGAATATATGTGTAAATGTGTATTAGAATCAGTATAACAGTTATCTCACTCATTCTCTGTGCGTGTTTCTCTTTCTATCTCTCTCTCTCTCTCTCTTTCAATGTATAGATATATAACTATATATATATGTATACACACACACACACACACACAAACATATATATTACACACATATACATATATTTATATTCCCTGAATATTTGTTCTATTTGAACTTAACTTTCTTTCTATATACACACGATCTAATTATCTTCTCCCTCTAGCTGTAATTATAAATGCCACCTCTTATGATATTAGAGTTAAGCTTGTAAATACATTCGTTTCGAAAAATATGAATGAAACGCCACCTAGTCATTAAAGTTAACTGGAAATACTTCACCTTCATCGAGAAGGTGTCACGACTTTCGTTTTTTGCGACAGGTATTAGTAATGTAAGTAAATCGAATCAAATTGAAACAGTTACCAAAATGAAATCCTAAGGGGAAAAATGTCTTTCGGTACATTGAAAAGGCAAAAGAAAATTAAAAATATTAGAGGAAGAATGCAACTAGCACAGAACAACCGTTTGGTTTTAAGGTGTCTATTCTTTATGCTTGTGTCAGTGATTAGGCTGCGGCCTTGCTAGGGCGCCGCGTTGAAGAGTGTTTATCGAGCGAATCAACTCTAGTACTTATTTTGCTTAAAATCTGGTACTTATTCTATTAGTCTCTTTTGCCGATGCGCTACGTTGCGGTGACCCCAAAACACAAACACCAGCTGTCAAGAATGGTTCAATTGTATTACGTTAAAATTTTACGCTGACTTACATTTATCATCTCAGATACTACATGTACACCAATCATTCTACCTATTTACATACCTGTTTACTCACATTCCCACCCTAACAACAATATTCCTATCTGCCCAACGAGATACCAACTTACATACGCATGTACGCATTTACCTATATCCTTACATACATATCCCATACTATTGTACGTGTATATATTCATGTACTTACCTATCCACGTATATACGTGGTAGCACCTGCCTCCCTCACTCACCCTCCTTATCTTTCTCTTTCCCGTCTCCCTCTCCCAACCTGCCTATCTACCTACCTACCTACCTACCTAACTGCCTGCCTACCTACCTACCTACATACATACATAATACTTGCATATTTTCTTATATACACTTCCAAAAATCTCTCTCTTTTTCTATCTGTCTATCTATCTGTCTATCTATCCATCCATCCATCCATCTATCTATCTATCTATCTCTCTATCTATCTTTCTATCTATCATTCTGTTTGTCTGTCTGTCTGTATGCCTGTCAATCTGTCTGTCTGTCTATCTATCTATCTATCTATCTATCTATCTATCTATCTATCTATCTATCTATCTATCTATCTATCTAACTATTTTTCTATCTATCTATTTATCTAAATCTGTGAAACACTTAAAAATAAGTATTCACCTTACTCCACTGAGTCTTTGCATTAGAAACCGTGAAAATCTTTCTGTCAATCACAATGAATGGTAAAATAGAAGTGGAATGAATTTTACTCAACAATAGACCATTTACAGGCTATCATGTTCAAAGATCTCAACATTTGTTTGAAACATAGCTGTCACGAATAGCAATTGAAGTTGGAACACCTGTGAAGTTGAATTTCTGAAGACATTCGAAACAAGTCAGAAGCAGCCATATAAGGGAGCGATAAACTTGTAAATAAACCACTGTCATTATCTCCATCATTCAACTCTCATGTATCTTGTACAGAAACGATTCGAGAAAGATTAGTGTGGAATACATACAACTTGAAAACAATCTGAAGCAACTATTTGCAATTAATTTTCCCAATTTCTTTAGGCTGTCATAAAATGACAGGCAACTTTTAACGAGAGATGAGGGTGGTAGAAAACTGGAGGCCATATGAAAGTGTGTAGGCTGTTATTATTTTTAAGTACACAGGAAGAAAGACATGTAGGGAAAGCGTCAATGAAATAACTCAACGTGAGCAACGCATGAAGATATCAAACCAAGAAGAAAGTAACAATCTCCGCCGCAATATCAGACATTTTTATACCAGCATAACATATAAAGTTTCTCTTTTTATATTAAACCCTGGGAAAATGGAAGACAAATTCGAATCAAAAGTGACTTAAATTTATAGTTGAATAATCAGAATACTAATAATTGTTACAAATTTTTACAGAAGGCCAGACATTTTTGGAAGAGAGGATTAATCAAGCAATTACATGGCCATCAGTACTCGACTGGTATTTTATTCGATCTAAAAAGGACAAAAAGGAAAGATGCTTTTGGCGGAATTCTAACTTAGAACGTAAAGAACTGAAAGATATGTCGACTCGCAACTGATTTTACCAGCTTGGTCTACTACTACACATCAGAAGAAATCGAAGGTAAAACCAAAATCGTTGAAAAGTGAACACAGAACATTGAAATACCGTTTTGTATCACAAGATATTTTGTGAAACACCATGCCACTTCTTCTATCTCTCCACCAAACGCCTCCACTTTAAACTAATGTTGCATCCTCATTGTGTAAATTCTATGGTGACCTGCTGTTTGTAGTTGGATTGTTCTATAACCGGTTTAAGATTTATTCCAGTAACTAATCAATCTCCAATTAATTTCGAAGTAATCTACAAGTAATCTCCCCCATCTCCATTGATATTTGCAATAAGTTGGTTGATAATAGAGCTACACTAGGAAATTGGATTTCATTGATATTCAATAATTTGTCACAAGAAAACGTGAAAACCTTTGCAGACTTTCAATCTTGTGAATATCAATATATCAAATATCGTCTCTCTACTACGTAAATGTCTGCTGATAAAACACTGACTACTCTAACATAACGCTAAACGTCAAACTCACATAAAACCACATTCTATTCTGAAGATATAATTATAGGTAGAATAATTGTATCGTATTAAAGTAGTCATTACAAAGAAATTCTGTGACAGAACCCAATTTTGTTGTTGAAGTCATATATTAATATTATATCATTAAAATATACATGGTATTTTAAACGTCCCCGCGGCATTTATGTAAACAAAAACAAACAGAATAATCGAAAACATTGTCGATGTTATTGTTAGGTTTATTTTTCCTTTACATACTTCTCAAATTCTTCAGACACGAATTATAATCAGCAAATTAACTTCTGTCCCCACAACATATAAATGGATATTAATATTTTAGTGTGGTTAGCAATCAACCTGCTATGACGTTGGCTTACAGATCATTTTGTTGTAAAACTTTAGTACAGCAGCCGAGGTCGTTTCAGATCAGTTGAGGATCTTAATATACTTAGATATTTATTACAAAATACGAAAGATATTAAAGATATGCAAAAACGAATCGCAAGGAAAATATTTGATATAAATATAAAATGAACTTTGAAAATACCCTCTATTTTATCAACAAGCATCGAAGGCAATGTATATGTTGACTATGAAGGATTTGAAATGGTATATCTAGAAGACCCAAACTAGAAATAATTCAGGCCAGCACACATTTATTTCTCTTAACCAGAGTAATTAACATGTCGAAAGCAGCTTCCTTATTTCGTCACTGTATTTATGAGAGTCAGGTGTAGTTAAATAAATTGATTTACGAATCTCCATATCATTCTACCGCTTATTTGAACGTCTATGAAATATATATAAACTGAAGTTGACCCTGGGGCATTAGAGCTCTTAACATAAAAGGACGAGACATCATAGGATAAATCAGTTAAGACTATAAGACTAACATTTCCGACAGTTCTGCAATAAAGATTTACTGCAAGGGTCTTTCGTTAGACGTTTTATCGATTCTGCAGAGCCTCAGCTCTACAACACAAAAATACATTTCTGACATTGGAATAAAGCCTTACATTTCAGATAGAATATAGTCGACTATATAGAAACCTATATTTATCTATTTCTTAATTTTAATAAACCTAAGTGCAAAAAGAAAGCTGTCCTTGATGTAATTTCAAGTGCCAACGTAGTAACAAATAATTGAATACTGTAACCACCATTACACTGCTCTGAAAATACCAAGAGATATTACTCACCAACTGGCTGCAGGAATTACAGAGTGTTCACAAATTATCTTTACAACTTCCACAATTTATCGACTAGACATGTGACTTTAAAGAAATGGAGCCCACATAAAATTGTTATGTTACCAATAACACTTTACTTGTTCATCTATGTTTTCCTACAAAACATCCTTATTTTTCACTAGTTTTACTGAACTTTTCAAATTGTAGAGGTAATTTATGGACACCCTACATTTTAACAAGTTGGTTGCAAAACGAACTTAAATTTTGATTTCAAGGTTTGGCACATGGCCAGCAATTTTGGGGGAAGGGGTAAGTCTATTAGATGGATTCCAGTATTCAACTGGTACTTATTTTCTCGATCCAGAAAGGATGAAAAGCAAAGTCGACCTCAGCGGCATTGAAACCCAGAACGTAAAGACGCACGAAATACCGCTAAGCATTTTGCCGAACGCAGAAGCGATTCTGCCAGTTCACCGCCTTAAAAAACGAACTTAATTTCTGTATACATTCTAAGGCAGTGAGCTGGTAGAATGGTTTGCATGCCGGGAAAAATGCTTAGTGGTATTTCGGCTGTCTTTATACTGAAATTGCTGGCCTTGTATCAAAATATGAGACTAATATTAATACTCATCTGTTTCTTAATTTGCGGAAAACTATTAGTTTCTTGTTTTGCATTTTAATAACTACCATCAATGTTACATGTTATATGCAAACAATTTGACGTGTTTGTTACGAGAAAAGTAACACAACAATGAAATTGTAATTTCTGTATGTTTATTCGGCTGCCTGTAAATTCGTATTATAATGTATCTAGATGTCTACAGTTGTGTTTACGTTAGCTGTATATTTCTGTAGATAGTCTCCATAAATCAATTTTAAATTTACATCAACAGTAAGTTTATTTTTTCTTAAAAACAAATGAAAAAAAAAAAAGATAAATATAGCTTTTTGTTTTTTTACAAAAACGCATGTTTAGTAGATTTCTAAAATCTTGCTGAAAGTGTCTTTGAAAAAATATGTCCTATAAAGGATATTTTCATTAAAATATACGAAAAGTAAAATAATTAACAAAATATTTAGCACAATATTTCACAATATATATCCCACAATATTCAATAAAATATTTCACTCGCTGTTTAACAAGATAAAAAAACAAAACAAAACAAGACAATACCAATACTTATATGTGATGATGATATAATATTTACAAACATTTCGTGAATGTTTCTACAAATATTTTTATTGTATACGGTTACATGCACTCATTTCATATATCTATTAAGCACAGATTGTCTCTTGTTAAGAGAACTGTCGAAGAAAAAAGTTAGCCTGTTAAGTTTGACATTAAATCTATTGTTTAAAATACGTAGTCGTTTTTTTTTCTCTTCCGTCCTGATGCATATTTCCATATTTTTAGAAACAAATTTAATACTATTTGCTTATAATCTATCACTTGTGCAACTAACCTATTTATTGCTTGCCCCATTGTTTTCACAGTTCATATAATGAAAATTCATTAAAAATTTGATAGGTAGCTCGAAATTGTTTTTCAAACGAATAAAGTTGTATGACGCAAAATAATGCATACATACATGAATACATACACACTTAGATATATATGCAAATGTATGTATTCTCTCTCTCACTCTCTCTCTCACACACGCACACACGCACACTCACGCACACATATACGCAGTGTACTGTTCCATAATGGTAAAATCAGCAATGACGTAGTTTAACTGGTGTGAGTTAGATATTATTTAATAAACATAATATATATTTTTATGGAATAATGTTAGTTTCATGTGCTGAGAGCATGCAAGACAGTACTCTCTAACACCTGTGGTGTCCTAGCACAATCTTCAGGCACGGCATATATAGTGTGTAGTTTGATAGATAGATAGGTATGCACCTATATATATATATATATATATATATATATATATATATTTGTCCACATACAGTACACACACAAACAATACTATATATATATATATATATATATATATATATATATATATATATATATATATATATATATATATATATATATAAAGGAAGTTGTCAGAGTTTGAGATTACTCTTTATTTAGTGCTTTCATCTCTTTTTGAAAGCTTCCTCATTAATGAGGTTTTAACAGAAATTTATGCCTTTTATAAACGAGTTAGTTGAATGACATTGTGGTTGAACTGAGAAGAAATTGAACTTTGTTGATTTAAATCAATATAACTATGTATATATGTATATGCGTATGTGTATATATATGTGTATGTCTGTGTATATATACACACATCTATAGATTCACAATAACAAAGAACATTCTTTTCCCAACTCAACTCTCGATTTTTTCAAATGACTCGCATATATATAAAAGGCATACATTTTCTGTGAAAAAAAAATCATTCAAGATGATTCTTTGAAACGAAATGAAAGCGTTAAATAAATAATTATTCACAACTCTTCTTTTTCTTGATATATAAAATTTGTGCACCACTCAATATAATCTTCACGCACGCACAAACTCATACACACATGCACACATGTACATACACGCTCATACACGCATGGACACATATATTCTGACACACACATACGGGCACACACACACAAATAATCACTTGATTATCTAAACACACATATACAAAAATATGACCTAACGGAAGCTAAGAGATTGCATAAGATAAACTGGAGTAGCATAAAGAAATCAGTGACAGCAAAAAAAACACAACATAAATTGTGTTCAAGTGATGGTAGTATGATTTCTAAGAATGTATCTCTTATGAATAATTGGCCACTTCCATTAATAAGAGTGTGAAAAAAATATGTCCACCATTCTGGAATTGTTGGCTTCATGTGACAGTAGCAATTTCACACAAAGAAACGCACTCATACAAACATTAAAATGTACCATACATAGAGATGGAACAGAATATACACAAAATAGATACTCACAAATAAGCCATACCTCCGTCCTTCCGTCTTTTTTTGTCTGTCTCTCTCTCTCTCTCTCTCTCTCTCTCTCTCTCTCTCTCTCTCTCTCTCTCTCTCTCTCTCACATATGTATATCCTTTATCTTTCTTTTATTGTTAATCTTTTTATTGTTTCAGTCATAAGACTGTGGCTTAGTTAAGGTAACGCTTTGAAGTACTTTAAGTCGAATGAATCAACCCGTAGAGTATTCAAAATTTTTACGCATGGTACATATCATAATAAACCCTTTTCCCGAACCGCTTAGTGACAGTGACGTAAAAATCATCGCCTGTTGTCAAGCAGTGATGGGGACAAATACACACCTACATACACACGCACAGCCCTCCCCACTGCACACACACGCTCAAACATATATATTTGGTTAATGAAAAAGACGAAAGATGGAAGATACGAGAATTTTTTTTATCAATTACTACAATTGTTTCAACCCATGTAGCAATGATCGCCCATGGGTGGGATATTTAACAACTGGTTTAGGAGCATCCGTCGGTGTAGATGTGTCTCTTCGGGTGATAATTAGATATAACACGTTAAAATAATGACAGTTCCGCAAGGTATATTCTCGGTTGCTGTAAAGAAAAACAGCAAATTAGAGGAAACAATAGCTTCATTTATATAGAAGATGAATAATAAAATAAATAGCAGATGCTACTTTCAGTTACCGTGTACCAAATCCACTCAGAAGAATATTATCGTCATCAAGCCTACCCAAGATGCCATGCCTACCCAAGACACCTACCCAAGATGCCATGCAGTCACACAAGCATGCCTGCATCTGTGTATATCCATCCATCAATCCATCCAAATATACATGCATAAATACAGACATACAGACATACATGCATACATACATACATACATACATACATACATACATACATACATACATACATACATGCATAAACCAGAAATGGGAAAGCTGATTCGAAGACTACAGATCCAAGCCAATCACCGGAACTGCAAAAATCATATCCAGGCTTTGATGCCGACTTGCCCGAGATGCGGTCAAAGCGACGAAACCATTCTGCACGCACTCGTGCAGTGTCCAACCATTTGGGACCTGTGGGCTGATGCCGAACGGCTGCTGTCACGTGTGGGACGAATTCTGTTGTAGGCCGAGTCTATCGTGAAAATTGCCCCGTCATCTTTCCTTAACCGGGAAGGCAAGGTTGTTTTCATCGTACTGGTGGCCATGGTGAAAGAATGTGCGTGGTGGACTCGAGCGAAAGGTTTAGAGACAAACACTTTCCTTTCCGGCCAAACGCTTTTCAACTTTTTTAAATACCACTTGAAAAGGAAGGTGAGATTAGAGAGGCAAGTTTTGTCTCATGTAAGATACAATAAAAGGAGGGTGAACGTTGCAAAGATGGTATGCGTGAATGACGAACCCACTTTGAGCATGACTCTGTAAATCTCCCCCCCCCCCCCACAAAAAAAGACAGAGGGAGAGAGATCGCTTTACTTTCTATTTCGTTTTTTTCTTCTTTCGAAAAGAAAAGCTCTACATTGTATTTGTCCCCTCTGCGTTCGGCCCTGTGCGCTTTATAAAGAGAGATATCTATCTATCTATCTATCTGTAAGGTATGTCATGTCGACGATTTTTCTCAAGAATGAAATAGCACTATAATGTATTACTGACAGGTAATTGTAAGAATTTCATGAGTAAACGAAAAAATGAATATGCGCGTTCTATGCTTTGTTTTCAAATATTCCTTTGTTTCAAATTTAGATAAGTAATTTTGCCTCAGATGTAAAAAATGTTTGTCTCCCTTTGTATACCTTAGCTCACAAGGGAAACAACTTGTCTGTCTGTCTGCATGTGTGTGTGTGCATGTGTGTGTGCAAGTGTGTGGGCATGTGTGTGTGTGCATGTGTGTGTGATGTGTGGATGATTGTATAAATAAAATATTTTGTGAAAGCTGTGTTTACGTGTTAGTAAAGATGGCTACCAAAACTTGAGAACGAGTATATGACGTAGTATCGGTGTATGTAGAATATTCAGTGAATAGGCGAATTAAAATAATGACATCGATAAATTTCTTACGATGTGTATATAGGTAAATGACAGTAAACGAGACCTGATGAGCTGAAATCATGTTTGCATCAGTTGAATTCATGTTGTTCATGAAAAAATGTAATTATTTATTAATATAAATTCGCTTTCAGTAAAGCTGGGAGGATCTAATAAAACTAGACATTTCTTAAATATGTATCTGCCAATACCTTCCATATAACTTGTGTCTACAATATACACTTCCAGTTCATTAGTTGGTCTTGAGTTATAGGTGAGGTGCAGCACAGCAGGAATGAACTGGAAACCGCGTGCCTACGACCTGAGCATCGTTACCACCCACCCATGCATCTCTCTCCCTCATTCTATAATACATATGTACATAATACAGTTCTATATTTAAGAGATGAGGAATTATGTACATTATTTAAATTAGACAGATATTTGTCCTCATCTTGTTTGTTATTAACACGTTTCGGCTGATATACCTCCCTCCAGCCTTCATCAGGTGTCTTGGGGAAATTTCGAATCTGGGTTCTCATTCCTAAGGTATTTTTCGATGTTGTTGTTGTTGTTATTATTATTATTGTTCAGTAGTTTTATTTTTATAACGCGCTTTCACTTCACTACCGAGCGCAGCTCTGTGCGCCTTAGGTATGTGCTGTGGTTTGCTGTGATGCTCTTATGGTTACTGTATTGAAAGTGTTTTGCATAGAATGTGTGCAGTACCCAGTAGTGCAATTTTCTGTATGTTATATATATTTGTAAGTCCTGGTGTTTTTGTTATGTATTTGTCTGAATATTTTTTTATTATACCTAAGGCACCTACTATGTAGTAGTAGTAGTAGTAGTAGTAGTAGTAGTAGTAGTATTCAGGTCACTGCCTGGAATCGAACTCGGAATCTTAGGGTTAGTAGCCCGTGCTCTTAACCACTACGCAATATGCACGTATATATATATATATATATATATATATATATATATATATATATATATATATATATATATATATATATATATATATATATATATATATATATATATATATATACATGTGTGTGTGTATGTCTATATATGTGTTTATATATGTGCAGTTATGTATGCATCCAAACACACACACACGCACACTCATGTACACACATATTACATACTTATTGCAATGCAGGTACATCAGCTTATATTTAACGTCACTGTCCAACGTATAAACAACCACTTGTTATGTATGATATATTGTAAAGTAAGCTTCGCAAACAGTTTGATATATTTTGTGTGTTCTATCTCATTTCACCAAAAGCTATAAAACCACAGTATTCTATCTGCCAAATGCTTTGACAACATAATTTTTCTATAAATATAATATTGTGCTACACAAAGCAAAGATAGCTAGCGTCATGCGCATAACATATGTATATGTATGCATGTGCGTGTATAGATACCTATATCCCTACCCACCTACCTACCTACCTACCTACCTACCTACCTACCTACCTACCTACCTACCTACCTACAAACGCGTGCGCGTGCACACACACACACTAACACACACACATGCATATATATATAAAATTGATAGGTAAACGTATGTAGCGACATGTACATATACAGATATGAATATCTTTTATGTAAGAAGTTGTCTTCATAAGCGGAATGTGGCCAGGCTGGAACATCTTCAAGGGTTTTAGTTAAATGAATCGACCCCTGTACTGTTTTTATATGTAAAATCTTGCTTTTATTTCTTTCGTCCCTGTTGCCCAACCGCTAGGTTATGGGGATATGAGGAAAGTAACAGCAGTTAATGGTTGGAGAGAGAAAGAAGCTCACACATGGTAACATACAAACATGTATATATCATACATACGTATGTATATTATACATACATCCTGTCTCCTGCACCCACTCACAAAATTTTATTGAAGCTAGGGCTATATTAGAATTGCAAACTGTGGAATTGAACCCAGAACCATATGTTTGGGAAGCAAGTTCCACACCAGTCATTATCAATATGTGTATGTGTGTATGAACGAATGAATATGTCTATGGATGTGTGCAGGCGTTTCTCAATACAAATCTGTGAGGGACGGGGAGAGACAGTGAGAGAAAGAGAGAGAGAGAGAGAGAGAGAGAGAGGGAGAGAGAGAGAGAGACGAGGAGGAGAGTGATAGAGGGAAGCAGATAGAGATAAATATACAAGAACATAAAATTAAATGATGACTATGATATTTCTTCTGAGAATGATGTAAATATTTTTTTTACTTATATACATATTGATATAATCATGCACGCATACACACACACATACACACACACACACACTCATACACAAACAAGCACACGCACAAACGCTCACACAACGATGGAGTGAATGTGGCACATTCACACACAACTCATCTATCTATCTATCTATCTATCTATCTATCTATCTATCTATCTATATTTAGATGTACGTATTTATATATATATATATTATTTTTTGCATTTCCTTTGAAAAAATTTTGAGCTGAAACCATGTGTGGAAAGCAGTGTTATATTTTAGAAGAATCATACTGCCAAAATAAGAAAAAAAAAGTGAGAGAGAGAGAGACAGACATACAGACAGACAGACAAACATACAGACAGACAGACTGACAGACAGAGAAAACATATAGATAAAAGATATAAAACATAACCTAGGCTGGTGGATTTGAAACAGTTGAAACGGTTATGGTTATATGTGATGTGTGATGAAATATTTCTGACAATATAAACAGATATTAAGTGAACCACGGCGGGTAAGCGTGCTTCTCTGTGCTAGAGTGACCATCCTAAAATATATTAAAACACATCCACACCAAACACACGCCTACATACAAACGCACAAGCAAACACACATGTACACTCATACATACACACACATATACACACATTTAGATAACATTAATATTGATTTATTGAAGCATTTTTACCAAAATTTCCCGAAGTCTTGGACTTCTGGATTTCAAATTCCGCCTCACATCTTGTTCAACGTGTCGAATGAAATATTATAATATATTAGTCTACATTTAGCATGGATTCTCTCCGGCAATAAATTTTCTCTTGTCATTTTTAGTATTGCTGTGGAATTATGTATAACACATACACACATATATATATATATATACATACATATACACACAAACCACACACATGCACAAACACACACACACATATATTTAATTAATAATCAAGGGTAGTATAGGTAGCGCTGGCACGCTAAAAATAGCAGTCAGAAAACAACTACAACCACAAACTTTCATTGATACATTTTAACTGAAGTCGGAATGTTGAGCAAAAATTCTCAGCCTCCGTACCAATAACGAAAAGAATCATAAATTGAAGAGCCAGACATACTCGCATCGTCACAATTTCGAACTTTGTGGCGGTGCCATTTAGTTTTCCTCAGTGAGTTTCACTGACTCACTTGTCATAGAACAGACTCATCTCAACAAATGTGCGCGATAACCGTTTTTGATGCCGTGGCAAGTTTAAAGAGGTGATCGGAGTGAATGATAAATTACAAAAATATATATAAGCATATTATTGCTTGCAATAATATCACGTGACATAGCATGCATAAAAAATGCCATGAGGTGAAAAAATTGTTAATTAATAATTAACAGTATTACAGGTACCACCATCACGCTATGACTGTAAGTGACTAGTGAGGTAATGCGGTGTGCGATCGATCTGCAATAGAGTCATCAAGGAATCGTATTTGGAACGTCTTTGTATCGTTCCTAATAAGAGTTATTTGTCCTTCACATCTAATTTTAACAGGGATACATGCACATATACATTTATATGCATGTATGTGTTTATGTATGTATGTATGCATACATGTATGTGTGTATGAATGATATGTATGTCTACATGCATATATATATATATATATATATATATATATATATATATATATATATATATATATATATATGCATTTATGTATGTATACATATAGTAAAATAAGGATTCAGATAGAATCAGGTATTTCAAAATATATGCACCAGGTAGGGTTGTATAAACCTATGGTCCTGGCTTATGGTTGGTAAGTATCAAATAGGATATTCCGTTTGTGTACTCAAAGAAACTAACCCTATGTATATTTAGCACCTAAGGGCTAGCTCAAAGCATGCGTTACGTTGAATTGTATGTTGTTGGTATGCTCTAAGTGTATCGTAATCAAATAATCATCATACTATGGATAATTCCTATGGATAATTCCTATGGATAATTCCTTACGCATCTTTTAAATAGAAGGATAAGTACATTACTCCATTACAAAAACCGCAATGGAAAGATGAAACGTACTTTACAGATAAAAGTATAACCCAAAAATATAACAGGGACGTAATAATCGATTAAGTAAACTGATAATGGTATTAGTACAGCTCTTTATTTTGTACAACAATCATTTCAATCCATTCTGCGACTGCCCATTATAGGTGGGATGTTGTGCATCATTCTATGTTAGATCAATTTTGCAGTCTAGTTCACAACAGGTACATTCATACATAAAGTGGTGTCTCGCTAAAGTTCTTCAGTTTGGGCAGTCATGTTATTTACCCGCTTCATTTCGGGAATGAGGTATAGCTATGATTGTTTTTATTGTTAAATATCCATAAGAAATAGAATAAAATAAAATATATAAACTGTAGACAAGAAAGAAAGTAAAAGAAGAAACTAAAAGGGAAACTAAAAGTGATAGTGTGACACTGGTAGAGGAAAATTACATTAAGGTTAAAGCCAGGGAAGGGAACTAGAAAAAAGAAAGAGAGAATAAGAACAGGCGAAATTGTCTGGGAGGGCGATATAAATGAGACCTGTTGAGTAATGATATTAAAATTCTGTCATCACAGTTACTTTAAGGATATGGTCATTTTAAGCAGGTGTTATATAAATTTTACCACGAGTGGTAAAGAACACTGGAGTGACAGTCACCTATGATAAGCACGTTCATACAAAAATAAGAGGGATGACCAGCAAAAGTGGACTCCTATATGCTAGAAATAGATATACATACATACATATACACATGTGTGAATGTGTGTCTCTTATGAATTAATTGTTTCAGTCTTTGGACTGCGGCCATGCTACAGCACCTACGGTATGTTTCGTCATACAAATCTGTCCTGGGGTAAATTTGTATGACGAAGTTTTTAAGACTTCTTGTATGTATTCTATCGATATCTTTTTCCGAACTGTTTGTCTATCTTTCTTTCTCTCTCTCTCTCTCTCTCTCTCTCTCTCTCTCTCTCTCTCTCTCTCTCCCCCCCTCTCTCTCTCTCTCTCTCTCTTTCTCCCTCTCTTTTTCTCTCTCCCTCTCTTTCTCTTTTACACACACCTATATTTGATGTACGTGTGTGTTTGTATTTGAGTTTCTTCTTTATAATTTGACAAATATTTCTGGTCTGCTTACGTCGACAAAAACGACTAATATATGTACCGGATTTAAAAAGGCGATGACCCAGTATAAGAGCAGTTCAATGACCGAAACAAGTAAAATATGAAAAGATTAAAAGATAACCATAAAAGATTTTGGGGTTTAGCAGCTATTTTAAGCTTTTGTAGCAACTGTTTCAAGTACGTGTTCTTTGATATGCTTATTCGTTTTTGGTTGATAATGCGCTTTTATGCTCGGGAAAATGATGTGGTTGTAATGCCTCCATTAAAGATTGTCTTTTCTACCTTATTCATCACATGTTTGAGTAAGTTTTTGTTGTTTTTGAAATGGATAAGTGTAAGGAAAATGTTGAAACAAGGCTGTGCTCTTAGAATTGGCAGTGAGTAGGCAATCAGTAGGAAGAAGGATGTGTGTGTTATGAGGGGTATGTTAAACGTTTGCATAAACAACAAACAACAGGCAATAAATAGGAGATTGCACAGAGAGAAGTAGAGAGAAAGAGAGATGGACGAAGAGGGAGAGAGAGAGAGACCCCACGGCAAACACAGCAATTATAGTCTCTAATAGGAAACGGATTCTAGAGATGAGTCAGTTGGGGCTTATAAGAGTACATATTAGCTAAGGTCTGTTTATGGAGAAACTGAGTGCATGTACGTTTTTGCACGAGTGTGAGTGTGGGTTAGTGTGTGTGTGTGCATGTATGTGTGAATGTGTGTGTGTATGTGTGTGTGCGTGTGTATGTATATGCTTCTGCTCTGATGTGTTGATATTAATAACACAGCAAAATCACAAAAGAATATATTGTCTCGGATTTCTTCTTAATGAAGAATAATTGCCGGATGCCTTAATTAAAATATCAATTAAGAAGAATACAAAATTGATCGTATATTACTCTGGGGACGGACATGGAATCAAAACTGAAGAAAACAGAACTGAAAGAATAATTTTCGAGAAGTCATAAAATTCACATTAAATATTAATCAGAAAGTGAACGAACGTATGGGCAATGATGAGAAACGTGAAACCTACATGTTATGTATTAACCCACGTCTTAAAGTTGTTAAGATGCTGGGTTATATCCTGAATAACTGAACAGCAATTAAGAAAAATTATGTCCCCAAAGAACATCAGCTAATTAGCTTTCTCTACAACAATCTGTTAATGTGTCAGACAAAATATGCAAAAGTTCTAAGGAGTTCAAGTAATTTGTAACAACTTCATTTTTGTTTTAATACAGCTAGCCATTTGCAAATTAGATTATTAGCGTGAAAATAAATATTTAAGGGTCCGCATATCAGCTAAAGTATGAGCTATTTTGCTGTGTTGGCAAGCACGCTGTGAAGTAATATCACATTACATGTTCGATTCGCAAGAGATAATTGTTTTGGTTTTCTTTCCGAATGGTTAAAAGATGTCCGCTGAGACCATTGTCATTTCTGAGTAGCATCAAGAAATAATAGCAATGAGTAACTTATCGCTGCTGAAAAAGATATAGGGCAATTAAAGTTACAGGGGGCAACATTTTCCAAACACAATTGTTGCCAACTCCAATGAATATATATATATATATATATATATATATATATATATATAAAGAATAAAAAGTTTAGAATGATACAACAATGCACTATAATACCAAAAAATGGACTATATACCAGTTAGCGACTCCATCTAAGAATATCCGAAGAAGGAATTTTATTCCGAAATATCATCGGACTATGGATAACTGAATTACAACAGGTATATAATCCATTTTTGTATTATAGTGCATTGTTGTACCATACAAAAATACACAATGCTTCAAGCGAACTACAATACACTCCTATATATATATATATATATATATATATATATATATATATATATATATATATATATATATATATATATATATATATATAGATATAGATATAGATATAGATATATACAGTGGCGGACTGGCGAGGTTGCCGGCTTACCCGATGACAAGTGGGCCACTGCACCATTACAATCCATATATAGGGGCCCATGTTAGTATCTAAGGGGCCCATCCCCTCAAGTTTGAGAATTTTAAATTCACTCCTGAAAGAATGCATTAATTATTTCCACCAGGCTGTGTTTGTAGACAGTTGAAAAGAATACTTTGAACAAAAAGAATAATAAAAGATAGCATTATAATTGTGGGTGGGCCCTCTATTAGTTGCGGGTGGGCACCCTCATAGTTGCAGGTGGGCCTCCTTAGTCTTTTGGGAACCAATATTTTTAAACCCAGTTCGCCACTGTATATATATATATATATATATATATATATATATATATATATATATATATACGTATATATATAAATTACAAATTAGCACGAAGCGTAAGGTTGCAGAAAACATCAACCTGCTAGAAATAAGTGCTAAAGTCTTAATTAAACCACCTTAAAGCACCAAGATAACAGATAAATAATAGTAGGCGAGAAAACGGAAGGAATTAATACATTCAAAAGCTCAACTATGAAAAATTATGCAGTTTAGAATATCCATATTATCACGTCACGTTATATTCCGTTAGTACACTGGCTTTGTTTTGCACTAAAAACAGCACATAATGCAGAAATATTTGTAAACAAAACATTCAAACTCTAAGATTTGAAATAATTTGTCACTAGGTGGTCTTCACTGAATAGGCTCAAGGATTGAATTTCCAAAAGCCGAAACCCAGGTAAGTGGATATACTAAACTGCATAATTTCTAATTGGTGTGCTTTTGAATGTATTAATTATTTCCGTTTCCTCGCCCACTGTGATTTCTCTTTCATCTTGGTGCTTTACAGTGGTTTAATTAAGACTTAAGCTCTTATTTCAAGCAGGTTGATGCTTTTCTTCATACTTACGCTTCGTGCTAATTTGTAATTTATAGCTAAACAATGCATTTTGCCTGCGAACCTATGTTACCATGAAATTTAAATTTCGAAACTTGTTTTTTTATTTAAAAAAAAAAATATCGATTCTTTAAAAAACCACAGTTTAAAATACGGAGAGACTGAATTTTTGGCTTAAATCTCAGCAATAGACCATGCTTATGGGAAGAAAAATATTGAAAAACATCGATACGTCAGTTCTATATTTAAGAGATGAGGAATTCTGTACATTATTTACTTTCGACGGATATTTGCGCTCATCCTGTTTGTTGTTAACACATTACAGCTGATATATACTCTCCAGTCTTCTTCAGGTGTCTTGGGGAAATTTCGAACCTGGGTTCTCATTCCTAAGGTATTTTTCGATTTTGTTGCTTTTGTTATTATTATTATTATTAGTGTTCAGGTCACTGCTTTGAATCGAACTCGGAATCTTAGGGTTAGTATGCCTGTGAGCAATTATTGAGTGAATTTTAGGGCTTAAAAATCTAATATTTTTCCATCCTTCCTTAATACCGGTTCCTATATGCTGCTGATATTTGCACTCGGTCTGCTTAGGAGGTTGTTGTGTCCTAGCATATGTGCGGCTTTTTTTAGTTTTCGTATTTTCCAGGTCGTTTTGACAATGCTGGTGGTCTATTCTCAGCATCGTGCAAATGATATATTGCTCACGTTGGCGCTGGACGGAATAGATTTTCAATGTTTTCAGGCGGTCCCAGTAATCGAGATCAGTCATGCCCTTAATTCTTTTAGTGAATGACCTCAAGCGGGGATTCAATTTTAGAAATGTTTTGTTTTTTTTTATGGGGAGAATACATGGGGCAGCAGTATTCGAGGTGTGACCGTACAAAGGAGGGGAACAGAGGAATGATGACACCTTGTTCTCTGGACCGCAATGTACTTAGGATCCAGGAGCTTAACGACCTTACTATTCATGTGGGCACTCCAGCTCAGATTGTTATTAACAATTACTCATAGGCCTCTGATATTATTAGATGCTGTTAGTGGTTCCCCTGAAGGAAGAGTGTATGGCTGTTTCAACATAGTATTTCTTCCAAAAATGTATCAGCTCAAATTTTCCCTCGTTTAGTTACATTTTCTTTTTATCTACCCATTGACTTACATCAAGTAGATCAGACTGGACGTGAGTTCGGTCTTCTTCTTCATTAATAATTTTCTAGAGCTTGGAGTCATCAGCAAATATTTTCGTTTTGCTGTGTTTTACGACGCCCGAAAGGTCGTTGATATAGACTACAAAATGAAACGGATCCAAGACAGTCCCCTGAAGGAAACAGCTGGGTTTGAGTGGATTCCACCGATCACAATATATTGTGGTCTGTTATCCAGGTAATATATATATATATATATATATATATATATATATATATATATATATATATAAAAAAAGAAAAAAAAAGAAAAAAATATATATATAGATAGATAGATACATATATACATATATATATCACATAATTTCTGTTGTGTGTGTTTGTGTGTGCAAGTATGTGTATAAACACACACACACACACACACACACACACACACACACACACACATATGTATATATGTCTATAAATATATATACATATATATATATATGCATACATATATATGCATATATGTGTATATTTTTGGGGTGGCTGTGTAGTAAGAACCTTGTTTCCCAACCACATGGTTTCAGGTTCAGTCCCAATGCTTGGCACCTTGGGTAGCTATTTACTATTTTCTACAATAGCCTCGGGCTGAGTAAAGCCTTGTGAAACTGGAAGAAGCCCGTCATATATATATATATATGTATTTATGTATATTTTGTGCATGTGTGTGTGTGTGTGCGTGTTTCTCTTTGTTCCCCCGCCATCACTTGTCGACCGATGCTAATGTGTTTATGTCACCATAACTTAGCTGTTCAGCAAAAAACGCCGACAGAATAAGTACTAGGCTTACATACAGATATTTATGCATACATCGATATACACGTATATGCGTACATATATATAAATTAAGGTGTATATATATGCGTGTTTGTGTACACACACACACACACACACACACACACACACACACACACACACACACACACATATATGTCTATGCATAGAAATGTATTCTATATGTATATATTGTCATATATTAAACATACACACGACGCACACTTATATTATAATACGTAGATTTAAATATTTCATATACATAACCAATAATTTCGATTCCCTCATTTACAACTCTGAGCACAGAAGAATTGTTTATACTCTTATCAGATCTTTCAGAAATAATGACAATAAGTACCGTCTGTAATTGATGCAGTTCGATACAGTACAGTTCTTTTAGTGTACAACTAAATACAATCTTCAAAGAACTTTTAGAATTAAATAGTTGTTTCGTTCCTTTTTTGATCCAATTAGTGCTAAGGGCTTTAATATTATTGCACGAAAACATCCGTTGCTATATTATGACGATTTATTTACGAAATGTGACCATGAATTGTTTGAACTATCCATAGGATCATACGATAGTACTGAGGTTTTTGAAATGGCTACATTTAAGTCTTAGACTTATTTTAGCGCAGATTTCGATCCGCGCGTCCCGGATTTTCAACGTGATGGTGGTTTGTTCTTTTTCTGAAGAGATTATAGTGATATAATAAATGCTGCTTGAAGGGTTTTATCAAAATATTGAAACTGTTAGATTTAAGGGTCACACAAGAACCGAATCTAAACTATTAGAAATAATTTTGCTGTAGCAAACAAAGCAAAGAATCATATATCAGTTAGCAACGTTAACAGTGTTGCTTTAAAAGTAAGAAAACTGAAGAGCAGGATATTTTACATACAGAACAATAAAAATATCCACAGAGGAAAAATATTGAACGAAATATTACATCGCATAATCTTCTTTCCATTGTAAGTAATCGTTTCATATTACCTGGATATTCCTAAACCTTATAAAGGAATATCCTTTATAAGTATAACCATATTTTCAATAAACCATATTTTCAATAAATCAAACAAGTCAGGCCCATGTGACTTGTCTGAAAGAGGGGCTACACGCCATGGAAGCTCTAGTACAAAAAATATTATAGATTGTTAATCTATCTATCTATCTATCTATCTATCTATCTATCTATCTATCTATCTATCTATCTATCTATCTATCTACCTATCTAAGAAAATAGATATTTGATAAACGCAATTTTAGGATGTTCTACAGCTGCATCAAAAATATTACTTCATATTTTAGAAATAATAAGCAAAAGGAAATTTTGTTGTTGAAGTACTGTAATACTTTGTCGCTCCGTATAATTGTAACAAACGTAATGTGTAATCTCTTAAAAGCACGTCTTTAAGTTCATAGGGTACACGCAAACCTTTTACAATAAAAATGTTACCGCATATTCATACATTCTTTAACATAAAAACGACTTGCAACATCACTATTCAAATGCTTGTGATTCTTCGCTTCATTTCAGATAAAAGGCTCGAAACGATGAGGGCACTGTCACACAGAATGATATACGGTTGAACTACAGCTTGTCACAATTTGGTAGAAGGAAATCGATTAATTGATACAACACTATTGATTGAGGAATGTTGATCAAGCAATTGGTTAGTTCATTGATGAAGAACACTTTAAAATTTATTCACTAACACGTAAATTTGATTTACAGTGAGTAATTTTTCTTGCATACGTGTATTATAAAAAAGGCGATGTCTGCAACATAAACATAGCGTCTGTTTTGTGTCATTAATAGAAGACTAAATCTTTCGTTATGACAATTGAATATATGAACGCCCGGAGCATTCTGGAATGATTTGCCGAGAACATCCAAATTTCTATACATTGCTGATTCACGGTATTACTATACGTCTGCAGATATTGTTACTTATATATCGGAATGATTTATAGGGGTGGCGGGGAGCTGGCAGAAATGTTAGCACGCCGGGCAAAATGCTTAGCGGTATTTCATCTGTCTTTACTTTTTGAGTTCAACTTCCGCCGAGGTCGACTTTGCCTTTCATCCTATCAGGATCGATAAATTAAGTATCAGTTCCGCACTGGGGTCGATGTAATCGACTTAATTCCTTTGTCTGTCCTTCTTTGTCCCCTCTATGTTTAGCCCCTTGTGGGCAATAAAGAAATATGACGTATCTTTACTTCAATCGTTGGAATAATCGGTGTTGTGAAACGTTCTGTTCTCTTTCATCTTTTAGCAGTTTCAGTCATTAAACAGCAGCTATGAGGGGGAATGCCTCGAATAATTTCTAGTCGGATGAATCAATCACAGTATATCTTTTTTAAAGTCTGGTACTTATTTTATCAGTTTATTTTGCCGAGCCGCTAGATTACGAGGTCGTAAACACACGAAGATAATTTGGCAAGCGGTGGTAGTGGGACAAACATAGACCCCAAAAACATACATATACGCGCGCGCACACACACACATATATACGACGACCTTCATTCAATTTCTGTCTAACAAATTCACTCACAAGGCTTTTGTCGGTCTGAGGTTATAGATGCTTACTGAAGGTGCCATGCAGTGGGACTAAACCTTGGATCATGTTGTTGGGAAGCAAGCTTCTTACCACACAGCCTCGCCTGCGCCTATACATATTCACGATTCCCCGGCGGTTAATAGTAATAATATTAATACATGCATAAACACACACGCTCGCGTGCATGCACACATACATGCATATATACACTTATGTGTGTCCGTGCTTGTGTGTGTTCGTGTCTGTGTGTATGGGTGTTTCTGTGTGTGTGTGTGCGTGTGTGTGTGTTTAAGTTGACTTAAGTCGGTCCAGTGGCTTGTTACTTAGAGAGGTCTACTGCGTGTAACCATATTTTCAATAAATCAAACAAGTCAGGCCCATGTGACTTGTCTGAAAGAGGGGCTACACGCCATGGAAGCTCTAGTACAAAAAATATTATAGATCGTTAATCTATCTATCTATCTATCTATCTATCTATCTATCTATCTATCTATCTATCTGTCTGTCTGTCTGTCTGTCTGTCTGTCCGTCTGTCTGTGTTTGTGTTTGTGTGTGTGTGTGTATGTGTGTGTGTGGCATGTATGTACACACATACATGCATATATATATGTATATACACATACATATATACATAATAGACACAAACACATATATGCATATATGTCATTTATGTATGTATGTATGTATGTTTGTGTATATACATACATTCATAGAAAGATACATTCTAAAAATATATCTATGTTAATAGAATATATAAGGAAGACAGAGAGAGAGAGTTATAGATAGATAGATAGATAGATAGATAGAGGAAGAGAGAGAGAGAGAGAGAGAAAGAGAAAGAGAGAGAGAGAGAGAGAGAGAGAGAGAGAGAGAGAGAGAGAGAGAGAGAGAGAGAGAAAGATAGAGAAAATAGCTAGTTTTGTTATCGGAGCTAATACAGAAATCATTTCTGTTTAGATGATTAGAAAATCTTCAGAAAATATTAGATAGCAATCAGTGACAGAATTAAGGAGAGGTGGGGGCGGGGAGAAATACATAACAAGTCAGAAGGAGTGAGAGACAGTAGAGGGGGCGAGAAATAAGAATAGAAAGGAGATGAAGAGTGTATATGGGAAGGGAACAGAGGGAGAACAAAAGAATATAGAAAGGAGGGGTGGTGGAATGATTGCTGAAACCTACTGAAAAACAAGATGAAAGACAATTGATCGACCGCAATGATTAGAATCCTAATCAGATTGGTAGGTTGTAAGACTTTAACACAATGTTTTTAATGGTAGTAATACTGGTAGAATGGTATTAGTATTGATATTGTGGTGGTAGTGGTTGGTGGTAAGGATAATGGTGTAATGGGAAGAATGTGGGTGGTGGCCTCTACAGTAATGATGGTTATCGGGATATCGTGGTGGCGTCGGTGATGCCATGGTAGCAGCGGTGGCGTTGCCGCTGTTGTAGTAATGGCTATTAGAGTAATGTAATGCTGATGTTATTGCTAGCGATGTTCGGACTGGAGACATGATGGTGGTGTTGCTGATATGTTGAGGGCGACGGCTATAGTGATATAGGGGTTTTATGATAGGATCGTTGCTTATGATAATATGGTGGTGATGTTGGTAGTGGCGAGATGAGGACGACGTTGGTAGTGTTGGTAAGATACGAGTGTTGGCTGTGTTTATGTGGTCGGGGTGACAGTCGTCGTGACCATGATAATGCTATGGTAGTGAAGATATGTTAACAGTGATTTGTAGGGCAGGATATGAGAGGTGATATAGTAGAGATAATAGTAGAGTCAGTGCGGGTGTGATACATTAAAAGTGTTGCTACTCTTTTGATACTGGAGATATAGTGGTGAGGACGGTAGTGTAAATATGCAAACGTGTAATACCGTAGTGTTAACGTTCGTATAATGTGAGTTGTTACGGTAGTTACGTTTCGGTTATGGGAAGATGATGGATGTATTGACAATGATGGTCGTGTGAATATACTGGTTTCAAATATTGGTATAAGGCCAACTGTTTCGTGGAAGCAGGTAAGCCGATTACATTGATCTTAATACTTGACTGGTACTTTATTTGATCAACCTCGACAGGATGAAAAGTGAAGTCGACCCCAGCGGAAATTTGAAACTGTTGTTTTCTCAAGATTTCTTTAATGGAAATATGCATATATAAGTGATACCTTCAAATGAATCGTTGACGTAAATAAGATCAATACATATTTTAACACTGCTTTTGCATGGACATTTAATGTAAAATAACTAGACATTAGCAGAAGGGAGTAAGTCGATGACATCGACCTCAGCGCTAAACTTGTATTTATTTTATCAACCTCGTAAGATGAAAGGTAAAGTCGATCGCGATGGAATTTTGAACTCAGAACATGAAGACTGACGAAATAGCGCTAAGCATTTTACCCGTCGTGCATACGATTCTGCAAGCTCGCCGTCTTGATATTGCGAATATATTGTTAGGGGTAGTATTGGTGGTAGTGCAGGTGCGGAACCTAGAGCTTATTTGTTGCATTCATGATTGTAAGATCGCGGTTTCGTTTCCCTAATAGGGCGGTATTTGATGTTCTTAAGAAACACACTTCATTTGATGTTGCTCCATTTCACCTAACAATAAATGTTATATATATATATATATATATATATATATATATATATATATATATATATATATATATATATATATACATATATATATACATATATATATATATATATATATATATATATATATATATATATATATATATATATATATATATATATATATATATATATATATATATATATATATATATATATATATATATATATATACATATATATATATATATCTTGTCTTTCTATCTAATATTATATTATATTGTATTATATTCGATATATTATGTTATTTCATGTTATATATGAGCGTGTTTACATATCACCCTCATATTTCGTATCTCATTTTCTGTCATATAAGGTATAATTCCGTAGTGTCATCGTTACTTGTACCCTTCTTCAACACAATTTGCGCGTAATCTCTAGAACATTCAGCTCTTCCGTGTTCCGCTTTTTGCCCCCTTTATTTGGTCAGCCACTTAACTTATCATAAATCTCAAACGTTCTTATTCGCTTTCAAACAGTTCTCTTTTAAATACATGCTTTGTTCGTTGCACTGTCGTAGCTAAATATTCCTTCTGTTTTTTTTTGCAGTCTAGCATTTAATCTAACGCTTAATAATCAACCCTTCTATCATTCTTTCATTCATGCATTCAGAGACACTTCCTGTCTTTCTTTTTCTTTCTTCATTCTTTTCCTTCTTTCTTTTCCCCTTCATTCTTGCTTGCTTATTTTACTTTTATGTACGATTTCCCTAAACGTTCTTTATTCACATTTCTGTGTGGTAACGTACACGTGCGTCTTCCATCATTTACTTTGACTGCTCAAGGGAATAACACATATATCCACACTGATAGATATTCCATAAACGTATGTATATACATATATATATATATATATATATATATATATATATATATATATATATATATATATATATATATACACACACATTTGCACACATATGAATGTGTGTGCATGTGTGTATACGTAATACATATATACATACGTATATACATACATGCGCATATACACACACACATAAAGAGAAGGAGAGAGAGTGATAAATGAAATAAATAAAGATAAATAGTTTGCTAGAATAAGAATAGCTTGGGCAAAGTTTAGAGAGCTCTTACCCCTGCTGGCGACAAAGGGACTCTCACTCAGAGTAAAAGGCAGACTGTATGACGCATGCGTACGAACAACCATGCTACATGGCAGTGAAACATGGGCTGTAACTGCTGAGGACATACGTAAGCTCGCAAGGAATGAAGCCAGTATGCTCCGTTGGATGTGTAATGTCAATGTGAATACCCGTCAGAGTGTAAGTATCTTGAGAGAAAAGCTGAACATTAGAAGCATCAGTTGTGGCGTGCAAGAGAGACGATTGCGCTGGTATGGACATGTGGTGAGAATGGAGGAGGATAGCTGCGTGAAAAAGTGCCACACCCTAACAGTTGAGGGAACCCGTGGAAGAGGTAGGCCCAGGAAGACCTGGGCTGAGGTGGTGAGGCAAGACCTTCGTACATTGGGCCTCACCGAGGCGATGACTACTGACCGAGACCTTTGGAAATGGGCTGTGCGTGAGAAGACCCGGCAAGCCAAGTAAGATCGTTGCCAGTGCCCCTGGACTGGTTCTTGTGCGGGTGGCACATGAGATGCACCATTTTGAGCGTGGCCGTTGCCAGTACCGCCTGACTGGCTCCTGTAGGATTTTCGAGCGAGATCGTTGCCAGTGCCCCTGGACTGGCTTGTGCGGGTGGCACATAAAAGACACCATTTCGAGCGTGGCCGTTTTCGTGCGGGTGACACGTAAAAGCACCCACTACACTCTCTGAGTGGTTGGCGTTAGGAAGGGCATCCAGCTGTAGCAACTCTGCCAAATCAGACTGGAGCCTGGTGTTGCCATCCGGTTTCACCAGTCCTCAATCAAATCGTCCAACCCATGCTAGCATGGAAAGCGGACGTTAAACGATGATGATGATAGATTCATACGTAGACAAACAAACAATTACATAGAGAGAAAGAGAGACAGAAAGTTAGATAGCTATATAAACAGCTATATAAATAGATAGATAGATAGATAGATAGATAGATAGATAGATAGATAGATAGATAGATAGATAGATAGATAGATAGATAGATAGACGGACAACAGACAGACAGACCGATAGCTATATAGCTAGATAGATAGCTAGATAGATATTAATAAATATCAGGTTACAAAAAAATTAGAAATTCTATTTGCTACCAGTGGTCTAGCGAGAAGAAAAAAAACTAGTCAATAGACTATATATTATTCATATAAATACATACAGTGTACATTTAAACACATAAGAGAGATGTCCGTAGTAGGACATCTAACCCGCTAGAAGGAGCAGTCAAACTCCAAACCACAATTAGGGATAATATCGAAAGGGAATGAAAAATAAAGACAGTTACCATCTATTTCATGAACCAAGGTTTCAAGCTATTTTCAGTAAAATAGAATAATTAGCTAGGCCAGCAGGAAAGCCAAAATTCTTCACTGCCCCTTCTAGATGACCTATTATGGACATCTCTCTTATGTGTTTAAATGTACACTGTATGAATTTAGATAGATAGATAGATAGATAGATAGATAGTTATTTCATCTATTTCTCTTCATGTTCAGTTTCAATCTCACTTAGGTTATTAGTGCGTTTCACTCCTCCGGGATCGATAATATATGGTGACAGTGCATTACTTGATTCAGCATATTCAACTAACACCCTTCATCAAAATTACGTTCCTCATAACTATTCTTAAATTATTATTAAAGTTGCGGGGTTGGCAAAATCAATTGCTGTGTTCGTTACGAATTTAACATTCTGAGAAAAAAAAAAAGCACGCCGTGATTAACACGAGTTTTTTGTCTCTTTGGAATGTCGTCGGGCCCCTATAATTTTTTGTTTTTTACGCAATGCGGTCGGTGGAAGTTTTTCGCTGGCAATATATAGAAAACTGGCGGCGAACTGGTAGAAACGTTAGCACGCCGGGCAAAATGTTTAGCGGTATTTCGTCTGCTGTTACGTTCTGAGTTCAAACTCCGCCGAGGTCGACTTTGCCTTTCATCCTTTCGGGGTCGATAAATTAAGTACCAGTTACACACTGGGGCCGATGTAATCGACTTAATCCCTTTGTTTGTCCCCTCTATGTTTAACCCCTTGTGGACAATAAAGAAATAAATATACAGAAAACTGGTAGTGGATAAATTCAATGACGATCTCAGGGAAACTAGGCGCCGACATCGGTGAATTAGCTACTCTATTTCGGAGTACTTTCAGGCCACGAACTACGATGGATAACTTCCAGAAATCCCTGAGATTGTTGTGCTACCGCAGTGCACTGTTAGTTCGAGGTAAACTGTACAGGCATGGACGTGCCACCAGCTAGGATTGCACGACCTACGCGTGGAGGGGCAAAACTTTATTGCGCGTGCTCAGTGTCCGAGCATTGCTGACTCGTGGAGTTATGTCAAGCAGCGTGTAGGAAAACAAGAAGATTATCGGCCGAGAGACCATTGTAAAGGTCACCCTTAGCAAAACGGAGCACGCGGCGTTCGTGTGCGTCTGTGGAAAAAGAGGTCTCGTGGTGAAGGAGAGGCGCGTGGCTTAGGACTTCGAGTATATGGCTCACGATCGTACGGTGGTGAGTTCGATTTCCGGTGTGTTCTTGAGCCAAATACTTTATTTCACGTTGCCCTTGTACACTAAGCTGGCAAAAATGGGTTGTACCTGTATTTAAAAGGGCCAAGTTAAGGGTATGAGTGCCCCTTGAGTGCTCAATTACTTGCATGTTAATTTCACGAAGCAGGCTGTTCCGTAGATCGGATCAACTCGAAAATTCGTCGTCGTAACTGACGGAGTGTCAAATATGTGATGGTCGAGGCTGAAAAAATTGAGGAAAAGAGACCTTCTTCTGCACTCAATCCCTCATCGACTTTCTTTTATGTTCTCCTTGATAAGGAAATTGAGGCTGGAAAGGGAAGAGCACTTTCCCACCGAAATTCCCAAAAGGTGGATGATTGTGACAAAACTGATTAAGGTGAATGAAACAACTCTAAGAATACAAGGTTATTACCAGATCAAATATGCTTCGACCAGATTCGAACCTGCAAGAAAACCATTCGCTGTGTTTGCCATGGAGAAAATACTGAATACAAATGGTGTAAATACATCAGAAATCAGTTAAACTCAGGAAAAAAGAAGAATG
This sequence comes from Octopus bimaculoides, assembly GCF_046866305.1. Lineage (NCBI taxonomy): Eukaryota > Metazoa > Mollusca > Cephalopoda > Octopoda > Octopodidae > Octopus > Octopus bimaculoides. Next base: position 149,509,175 of record NC_142930.1, read on the forward strand.
CTCCTGTAATTTGGAGAAGAGCAGTTGGACAGGACCTCATCAAAGTCGTTATCATCGTCATCGTCCACGTCGTCCTCGTCGGCATCATCATCATCATCGTTATCATTCAGTATTATCATTATAAAAGCTTATAGCAAAAGTTCTTCCTTTTCTTCTTTTTCTTCTTCTTCTTCTTCTTCTTCTTCTTCTTCTCCACCTCCCCATCCTCCTCTTTCCCCTCCTCCTCCACCTCCCCATCCTCCTCCACCTCCTCCACCTCCCCAACCTCCTCCACCTCCCCAACCTCCTCCACCTTCCCATCCTCCCCTCCTCCTCATCACCCCTCCTCTTCCCTTATCCTCTATCCTCCTCTTTCTTCTTCTTCTTCTTCTTCTTCTTCTTCTCCTCTTCCTCCTCCTCCTCCTCCTCATTATTATTATTATTATTATTATTATTATTATTATTATTATTATTATTATTATTATCCTCCTCCTCCTCGTTGCATTCTAGACGATGCCACATATACAGAGAAGGAACTTATGAATTTACCAGAACAGTTATCTTAAATCAACATCTTCGGATTCATTATTTATTATATACTAGCAGAAATACCCGGCTTTGCCCGGGTTAAAGAGAATAATGAAATCTAAAAACGCCGTCTAGACTACGCAACCCTCAACTGTTAGTAGCTACGATACCATATTTCTACATTAATAACTCTCCAATCCATGCCAGCATGGAACATAGACATTAAGTGGAATGCCAGTCTCTCATCTAGGAGGGCCTTGAAATCAATGTTACCAACTGGGGACTATGTGTGTCGTAGTGATAATAAAAAGACCCAAAGGAGGTCTGCAACGAAATAATTTTACTCAACACTTTGCAAGTGAATCAGTGGAGGCAAAGATGCGTCTCATTTACTTGACAATTTATGCACCACATTGCAGAAATCACAATGTAAGTATATCTGAAAGGGTAGTCTTACACTGTTGTACCGTTGAATTACAAATAATGCTCATCTGTTATGTTCGGGTTAAAATTTCATCAACATCCAAAATATATGAATTTTGATGGGAGTTATGGCCGTTATACATAGAATATAATTTCCAAATTTCATAAAGATCCGTTCAGTACTTTTGACGTAGTTTTGGATAAGAAAACAAATGACTAATGTGTGTGTTTGTGTGCATGTGTTTGTGTGTGATGGGTGTATATATGTATAGATATCTGTATGCATGTATATATATGTATATATGTGTACATATTACATGTACATCTATATATATATATATATATATATATATATATATATATATATATATATATATATATATACATCTACACATGTGTATACATATACATGTATGCATCTAGATCTATATCTATATATATACGTATATCTATGCATATACGTGTACATAAACATGTATATGTATACATATACATCTCTTTCTCTCTCTTTCTCTCTTTCTCTCTTTCTCTCTCTCTGAAAGTATCTGTCATTACAGTATCGAAATGTGATTGTTTCAATTAGTGGAATAACGTGTACATATACATCTATATGTATACATATGCATCTCTCTTTCTCTCTCTCTTTCTCTCTTTCTCTCTTTCTCTCTCTCTCTCTCTCTCTGAAAGTATCTGTCATTACAGTATCGAAATGTGATTGTTTCAGTTAGTAGAATAGTTTCATTTTTAAAGTGAAAGTATTTGACATGAGTGTTTTTGTTTCACTTTTGACACGTAATACTTAAATAGTGGAGAAGATATTATGTTGCTGTGGGCTCGAACTCTGCAAGAAGTTAAAATTGTTTTTGACTAAAACACAACTGGATCTCTAAGTAAGGCATGTGTAAAATTTGAATGAAATTGGTTGCGTAGTTCTCGAGTTTTAGGGATTCACACAGACAGACAGACATACAGACATTCTCATTTTTATATATATAGATTATATTCATCATCATCATCATCATCATCATCATCGTCATCATCATCATCATCATCATCATCATCGTCCCGATCATCATTATATGGTGCTTGTCATTATGATTATCATAGATTCTATTATATTATACTTGTCATTTTTTTCGCGGTCTGTGGAACACAGAAGCGCAGAGAAATGTGTAACGATAATTAGAACGAAAACCCACATCGTTATTAATATTATCATCTCGGAAAGCAGCCTACACTTCCATCACTTTCTTCTTGTTTTCCTCCACATCTTCTTCCGTTTCTTCTTCTTCCTCCTCCTTTTCATCCTCCTCCCCTCCACCTATTCCTAATTATTTCACCATCACTACTGCCGTTCCCGCCGCCGCCGCCGCCGCCCACAAAAACAACAACTTATAGTACGATGACGACGACCAGCAGCGCCACCACCACCATCAGCATCACCATCAACAACAACAACCACAACAACACCACATCATCATCATCATCATCATCGTCACCACAACCAACAAAAACATTAATAAGAGCAAAATGTGAACAATGGTGACGACGTCGATGACAGAATTACATTATAAAGACAGCATCAAAGATATAATAAAAACAAGATAGAGAAATAAGCATGAAGATGTCAATATAATTAAATAAATATAAGCCACCCACCAATAAAATGACGTACAAGAGAATTATAGGAACGAGGGCGGATACAATGGCGGGACCTAATCACTAAAATAAATATCAGCAATTTACAAGCAATGGCTTTGTGTTATAGTTCTTTAGGCCCAGATTAAACCTGAGCAACTACTGTTAAACATATGTTTAGGCAAGCTTTATCAAGAAGTGGGCCGCATAAGTCATGGCTTAAATCACTGTTACATATGTTTTAATATATTTTTGGTCTTTGGCCAATATGTGTTATTTCCTTTTTGTTTCTATCAAAAAATGCAAGGAAATGACTACTATTCCCTTCAAATTTTGCTTTTGTGACCTGGACATCAATTTCTTTGAAACTAAGTTATTTTCCATTACATTTCAAACGCATTCAGTGCTGAGTTGCTGAAGCAGAAATATCGTTACAGCAAATAGTCTACTCAATACCACAGATTTGATTGTTAGTTACTTGACTCTTAAATTTAACCAGTTGAGCACCTCCCTTAGTTGCTGACAATGTGTATATCTCTGATCATGAGGAGTGTGAGAGTATCATAGCCATGTGTTAAGAGGGATTCTTTTGAGGTTGAATAAATGTGACCAAAGCAAAATCCGAAGGAAACATTAGCAATTTTTCATACTTTCTAAGGGCAAACATAGAAGAAATAACAGTTGCTACGCAAGGGCAGAAGTAATGTTTTTAGAGATAGTCCATTTCGTGTTTGAGGATATTTGAATGCTATTTTGGGAGGTTAAATAAACATATTCCTCCATACTTGTTGATATTTGGTTATTTAATTGTAGCTATCGTTGTTTTTGTTGTTAATCTTTAGTTGGCATTCAATGAACACACGTTTCACATGTGTTCCAGCCACACCAAACTCGCTTTACAAATGTTGTACATAGGTCTATACTGTTTAATATATCCTCTACTCTTTAAGACGATTGCATGTTCTCTGGGTGCTATTTTAAACATTTTGAGAGACTTAATAGTGTGTCTTATATTGGTTCGCTTAAACCATCGGATTTATTACAGTGATCGACATTAAATAATAGCCAACATTTGTCTCGCGGAACAAAGTGCCGACTATGACAAATGAAGTAAATAAATACGTAAATAAATACAGAAGTTTAAACACTGATGACACTAAATGTAAACAGAAGCCATTCGTAAAATGGACGACGGCGGAAAGAAAACTACGAAGTGGAAATATCAGGTGGCAAATACCAAATAATACCAAATAATTTATTGGTTATATTTGATTAGATGCAAGGTGTGTCTTACTGTTATCGTTGTCGCTGTCTGTACTGAAGATGTAGATCTATTATCGAGAGTTTTCCGACCTCGACCATCGCCTCGCATTCTTTATTTTGTTGTTTTATATTTCGGTCGTCTACTAAATTCAACGCAAACCGCATTATTTGAGACGTTAAAATATGATTTGAAGTTGTGACTTCTGTTTCTGCTTAATCGAAGGAACTAAAAGAAACCTGCTCATGTTTCTTTGCTGGATAATATGAATTTATTGAACGAGGTGAGGAATACACTGGATTTTATGAGGACTTTACGTTCATGAGGAATATAATGATGGCTGTCAAGTGAAATGGCTTCAACTGGGAATCGAAACAGTAATGGTTATACACATTCGTCATTATCTTTACACGCTGATTACTCTGTGGCTCAGGTGAAATAAATGAATTTATTTATGTAGAAATATTTATGGAATATAGAATTTAACAATATTCAAAAAGGAATATATATAAAAACTTATAAGCATATTTATGAACACAACTGAAAGAACGTGGCGTTTCTGATATGTAAGTCAACACAAATCGCACCAGTTAAATTATGACAAAAATGGTAGGCTTCGTTTTATTTCGCGTTACAATAAGAATATCCTTTTCTTTAGCATATGAGCGTCATTCTACTGTGTGAGCAACATCTGCGGTCTGACGATAGAGTCATTCGTTAGTATTTAAAAAGGTTAGCTTAATCTCTTTGTGCCATAATTTCAGGTTTTTGTTTTTGATATATTTATTATTGATCAACAACTGGTCAGTTCTGGCTTCGAAAACAAGTAAATTTTCCCTCTCTTTCTCGGAGATTGCATATCAAGGAAGATATTACCCCATGCGACCTTCGTTTTCCCCCGGAGGTTGGGTACATTGTTCGAGAGATGTAGTTACTATATCTAGCCGTTTACACAGCCCCATTAAGTTATTTCCTTGGATCAATGTTGCTTATGCTTTTGATGTGTAAATAAGTAATCAAGTGTAAATAAGTTGTCATTTCTATAATTTATTAAAACAAAAGCAGCGGTTGAAGAATTACATCATTTCTCGATGTAATCACCTTGCTTTTCTCTGCACTTCTTCCAGAGGTCCACTTGCTTGCTATTCCAGAAGGTTTGCTTGCTATTCCAGAAGGTTTGCTTGCTATTCCAGAAGGTTTGCTTGCTATTCCAGAAGGTTTGCTGCAGGGCGAGCAGCTATTTATGCACCGCTTCCTGCACTTCTTTGGCCGTAATGAATCGACGACCTCGTAAAGAATGTTTGAGCGATCCAAGGAGGTGGTTACCGGAAGGGGAAAGATCTGGACTTTATGCAGGATGTACCAGCCACTCGAAACTCAATTTTTCAATGGTTCCGACGGAGTAGGCGACTGTATGTAGGCGTGCATTGTCGTGCAGCTATAAGACTTGCTTTGACATTAGACCTCGGCGTTTCAGATTGCTGGTTTCAGATTGTTGGCTAGTGTTTCACTGCAGCATACACCGGTAACTGTAGATCCCTTTTCGGGGTAATGTTCCAGCAATGGCCACTTTTGCGCCCCCACAAAACACTTAACACGAAGTATTCTGTGGAAGGTTGATTTTCCGGAATGTTTCAGCTTCATAGTCTGCCTTATGGATTCTGGTTCAAAGTGATGGATCCACTATCATCTCCTGTGACTATTCTCTCTTTACTTTCATCGTTGTAGCGGTCGTGTAAACTCTGATAGATATTACCACACGGTTGCCCATATGCCCTTCGCTAAGTTCTCTTCACACACAGCTTGCACAGACTCGAGTACGATTTTGTATGCACATTCACGACAAATTTACAAAGAACATGTCACCTCATAGACGGTCAGTTGTAGGTTCGCCAGAACCATGTTTGGAACTTGTTGTATCTTCATATCAGTGGTAGAGATTAATGGGCGTTCTGCACTCTCCTCTTGATTCATGTTTGTCCGGCCATTATAAAACTTCGACACACAGAGCGTTGTTCCCTTATGTTGTACTGAAAGCCTCCGATGAGCTTCAACGCCTGTCACATCTTCACACGAGAGAAATTGGAGCACTGGCTTCTGTTCTTCCTTGTTGCACACTGTCAGCAGAGCGGCCATGTTTACTCTGTAACAAAAGAAAGAAAGCAGGAACGATTAAAGTTCAACCTAGGTTACATAACTTGAAGAGCAACACCATTTATCACACGAACGCTGAAGGCAATGCAGCCAAAAAAAAATATATATATTTTGGTGAGAGTGACTGACTTGACTTCGTATTTGCCCGTATTTACCATGACTGTTTCCTTACAGCGGCCAAGGAAGATGATAAGTGATATGATACTTATTCAGTTTGTAAAGCTTTAAACTATGTAATGTTCATGAGAATAAACCGTGGCATAAATTTTGTAGTCTAACATATGAGTTATCTTACAATATGTTACATATAGTGTTTGATTCGTGCTACATGTACACATTTAAATACATAAGGCTTCGGCTCTCATTAGAATTTGCTCTCTAAACTGCTACATACGGAAGTGTAATATATATGAAGCAAGATATATAGGAATTGTATATGAATGAAGCATCATAATTATTAATAAGTGAAAAACCAGATATCAAATGAATAGAAATGTTCGTATTTAGACATAGTAAGAGGCTTGCTTTTCACAAAAGCAAATGTGCATGTGCATGCGAACGCATGAGTGAGTGAATGTGTGCATTCAGGTGCATGCGTGAGTATGTTTGTCAATGTGTGTGTGTGTACGTGTATCTGCGTGCATGTGTTTTCATATGTGTGTATGGATACGCAAGTGCATGTGCGTACCTTTCTGTAAAAAAATATATGTATGGGCGGGAATGCATGAGATGAAAACGAAACATGATTTACGCCGGAGTTAATAGAAAGTAGATTGTCAGGGAGGGTCTAAATGTATGAGTGCATAATAATAGTATTAATAATAATAATAATAACAATGATAATAATGATAATAATAATAATAATAATAATGATGACGAAATGGTAAAAATAATATTTTCACTAATATTATGTATTTGTGTGTGTATATAAAAGTGTGTGCGTGTGTAAGTCTGTATGTACACACACTCATATATATGTATATAAAATACATAAATATGTATGTATATATATACATATATATATATAAATGTGTAAATATTTATATATACTTAAATATACACATGCATATTTGTATGTTTATATTTATATATGCATATACACATATATGTATACACACACACACACAAATATATATAAATATATATATATATATATACATATATATATATATATATATATATATATATATATACTCACTTATTCGGAGAGACCGAGAGAGGAAGAGGGAAGGAGGACGAGGGAGACGGAGAGAAAAATGGAAGAGAGAAAAATGAGATAGTAAAGTGGGAGAGAGAGAAAGGGGTTGGATGACTAGGAAGGAAAATAGGTTATAAGATCGATGGATATTGCGAAAGCTATGATATTGTTTCACGATTGCAGTTACGATGAAGTTTCGCAAAAGAGAAAAGTGCTTCGGGGAGCCATAAAGCAACGAAATCGGTAACAACTAACATTGACCTTTCAATATTGACTGTGTTAAACATTGATAAACGATTGATAGTGTTATCGTGATCAATATATCTTCAAATTAACGGAGGAAGATCAATCAATGCGTGGACCGAGAATGTGGTCTACGCTCACACACACATCAGAGTATCAAATTGTGTAGAACGCATTAAAGCGAAGATACATACACCGCATGCAGACAGACTATGCGTGTATATATATATATATATATATATATATATATATATATATATATATATATATATATATATATATATGTGTGTGTGTGTGTGTGTGTACACACAAATACATAACCTTATACATGTTCATGCACTTAGATGTAAACATATGATACATATAAAATCAATCACTTTCCCTTTCATGAATGCTATCAGTCTTTATCTATCTATCTATCTATCTATCTACCTATCTATCTATCTATCTATCTATCTATCTATCTATCCTTTTCTCTCAGATTTACCTCTGTCTCTTTCTCTTTTTCTCTCTCTCTCTCTGTCTGTATGTCTCTCTCTCTCTCTCTCTCTTAGTAATAAAGCACTACATATCACTAATGAGACCGTTTTTAGACAGAATATGGGCACATATAGTAATAAATGGATGTATACACATACACAAACACACACCCAAACATACACACACACATATATACATATATATTGGGTCATCCCATTAATAATGCGGTTTCTTGTATACTTCTTTTATTTTTCAAAATTAAGATAAAGTTCTTTTTTAATCTAAAATATACTCTCCTTCGTTTTCTACAATGCGCTTCATTCTAACTGGTAGACTTGCAAGCCCCCTGTTCCAAAATACACTTGTCCGTGACGAAAAATTCGTCTACAGAATTGATATTTTTGCCGTCCATCTTTTTTGTCCTCACGCAATCATCTTTCATTTCCTTCAGGATTGTCCTAAGTACTGGACATATTCTATCTCTCTCTTCTATATTTTCTCTTTTCAAAGAGAATTTTCCTCCAGCGTTCGCTATTTTAACCTCGTTCTGGTCTAACAATCTTCGATGTTTGTTTTCGTTCGATTTCCTTGTATATCTCAACTGTTCTGTTTTTGTTCCCAAATTTGACCCTACATAAATCCCAAAATTTATTTTGGTACCTATGGGAACAACTGTCTTCTCATATTTTCGTACAATGTTCGAAATGAGGAGTAGATAGACGGCCGACACCTGATAAATGGTCGTTCTTTGTGTTAATTGTCCTGTTTTCCATTTGTTTCTCTCGTTGTTTGCGTATTGAAATCATGTTTTCGTATTTCATGTTGTTTACTGTGGGTGACATCCTGTACCCATATAAGTATATGTATATATATATATATATATATATATATATATATATATATATATATATATATATATATATATATATATATAAGTCTATTAATGTTATATTAATGATTAAGTGGCAGAAACTTCGAAGTCACTCTCAAAATTATTCTTGTTTCTTTTAGTTTCTGTCTAACAATTCCATTCACATGGCTTTGCTCGGCCATACATTTTAGCAGAAGACACTTGCTGAAGGTCACAATTAGTGGGACTGAACCTGGAGCCATGTGATTGAGAAAGAAGCTTCTTACCGCATAGATCAATCTGCCTACAAGGATCTATTGTATACATATATATCTAATGATTGACATCAAACTGCACACACACACACACACACACACACACACACACACACACACACACACACACATGTATGCATATACATTTCTACTTATGTACATACATATTAGTGTGTCTAGGTGACGATTTTATTTGTCTCATAATCATGCTCAAAATACCCACATACACACACGCATTCTCGGACAAGCATTAGGCACCGTCACATTTACTAATATGTGTACATGTCATCTGCACACAATTACACATTTATGAATACGCAGTGCTAACTCAAAGAAATGAATAGGTATTCACATACGTAAATACATGGATACATAGATATATACATACATACATACATACGTACATAAATGATGTATAGTATATATACTTATACATAAATATGTTCATTACACCTATTTATATATATGTATATATATGCATATATTTACATACATATATATATATATATATATATATATATATATATATATATATATATATATATATATATATATATATATAT
>NC_142930.1:149523766-149591266 GCF_046866305.1 Octopus bimaculoides
GCGCCTATTCTCTATAAGCAAAGATATTTTGAGAGTCAAGGGAGTCACCCTGTCAGATGGTAATTTTGAGAAGCTGAATCTTATGAAGGGCAACTAGCATCACGTCGCGGCGATGGAGAAGGCCCACTCAGAGTAGTTCACCTTGATCCTTATCTGATCTTGGCAAGATACCTATGCTATACTATACATTTTTGATTCGTTTAATACCTTTTGTACAGTATATAAAGTGTATGTTGACTGAGAAACTAATGATTTAATTATATGCGTACACGTTGATTATCATGTGATCATCAGCCACCCACGTTTTAACACTGGCGTTTCGACGAGCTTGGGCAGGACGCATCGCTAAAACGGCTCGTCCCATGGATCGCAGATTAAATTTGTATACGCAAATTAAATCTAGCCATGGAGGAATGTAGTGGCAGACGAGAAAAATTATGTGTGTAAGAACGCGATGAGGCACGGACCCGAGAGGGACAAAGTGGTGCGTGCGTTGCTTGGCGAAAGCCAAGGAAGGAAAGGATTATTGACCGGAAGCATGTGACCATGCCGGTGTAAAGGGAAGAGAGAGAGTGGTAGAGGGAGAAACAGAGGGAGGAAGTAGAAGAATAGGTGAGCAACGAGAGGAAAAGAGAAAGAGAGGAAATACGAGGGGGAATATATATATATATATATATATATATATATATATATATATATATATATATATATATATATATATATATATATATATATATATGTATGTATTTATATATATATATATATATATATATATATATATATATATATATATGTATATATATATATATATATATATATATATATATATATATATATATATATATATATATATATGTATGTATGTGCGTTTGCATATATGTATATATGTGTGTGTCTGTCCCCTCGACGTCGCTTGACAACCGATGCTGATGTGTTTAAGTCACCGTAACCTAGCGATTCGGCAAGAGAGACAGATGGAGCAAGTACTAGGCTTACAATTGATAAGTCCTGGGGTCGATTTCTACGACTAAAACCCTTCAAGGGGGTGCTCCAGTATGGCTGCAATCAAATGACTGAAACAATTAAAAGAAAGCGAATAGTTTTAAGCACCACCCCGAGCGTAATTATATATTTGTGTTAGTGGGTTTCTATCTATCTATCTATCTATCTATCTATCTATCTATCTATCTATCTATCTATCTATCAATCTATCTATCTATCTATCTATCTATCTATCTATCTATCTATCTATCTATCTATCTATCTATCTAACAGGCTGTCTGTCTGTCTATCTAACAATGCTTAGATAGAATTGGGAACCAATCAAAGGATGGAGAGTGTTTCAGATGTGTCTCATAGCAGAAAGAATAGCCATTATGTAGCGGAACTGAGTGGAATCAATATATACATCTGTAATATGCCATAATATGTTACTCAGCAATATATCTCTGCAAAATGTTGTTTGTCAGCAGTGAAAGTGGAGAATTCCGGAAGAATAGATGCCAATAATGAATAGATATATTTATCTATAGAGATAGAGGCGTATGGCCCATAAATCTCGGAGAGTTACATGTAATTAAACTTGCAAACGGATGGAAACTCATAAAAGCATATACATATGCTTGTATGTATGTATGTATGTATGTATGTATGTATGTATGTATGTATGTATGTATGTATGTATGCATGCATGCATGCATGCATGTATGTATATATGTATGTATGTATTTTCAGTTGTACGGATAATACCGCACTGACTTGGTGCTTCAACCGAAGAACCTCATTCAACTGAATCTCAATCATATATATATATATATATATATATATATATATAATATACATATGTATGTATGTATATATATATATATATATATATATATATATATAGATAGATAGATAGATAGATAGATAGCTGGATACGTACGCACATTTATATGAAACATATGTCTGTCTGTATGTATATATATATGTATATACATACATATATATCTACATATATATATATATATATATATATATATATACACAATAAGAGGAATGACTAGCAAAAGTGGACTCCTATATGCTAGAATTAGATGCCGAATCATGGTTAGATGATTCGGCATCTATTTCTAGCATATATGAGTCCACTTTTGCTGGTCATTCCTCTTATTTTGTATGTAATATAATTTTAATCTTCGGATATTTTTTTAAGATGCTAGACCACTGGTTTTAATTGATTAATATCAATTTCTACCCTTATTTATAAATTATATATATATATATATATATATATATATATATATATATATATATATATATATATATATATATAAGGGCATTACTATACAATAACGCCTCACTTGATAAATTCTTGTAAAAAAATTCGTCCTATTATTGAATTTAAATATATTACCAGAATATATTCAGTGCTTAATTTATTCTGAGTAAGAGGCATATTTACCGAGATGCAATTCGAAATTCCCGCCACTTACATAGGGAAATAGCGATAAACAGTCGTCTATATGCTATGCTGGATACACGGTGTTCGTTTGGTATGTTGATTCACTGTTTATTTCTATTTTTCTTGACCATAATTATACTGACGAGTAGAAGTTGTATAATACTACAATAACTACGAAATCATGATTTATAATTTAGTCCGTTTTTAAGGGGTTGGCTTTGAGAGTTGCATTTCCTCGCATTCGGTAAAAATGTGCTTTTTATCGTAGTCTGACCTTAGAGTCCCTCATGGCGTGAGGCGTTATTGTATAGTAATGGCCTTATATAAATATATATATATATTTCGGGAATAAATGATGGATTTTTTCCCTTATGAGGTTTTTTCACGCTAGCTACTTGATAAATTATTGTAAAAGAATTCGTCCTCGTATTGAATTTATATATATATATATATATATATATATATATATATATATATATATTTATATATGTATATATGGATGTCTGAGTGTCTGTGTGTGTGGAGGAGTGAGGGTCAGTTGTTAGGGTGTAGCATCATGACAGTAAGATTGTGCTTTTATTCCACTGATGTATCGGGTGATATATTGTGTTCTAGTGCAACATATTTCATTTCACGTTGTTTCAGCTCACTCAGCTAAGAAAATTAATGATTTTGCGACGGACCGATGTCCCGACCAAGGAGGCTTAAATACGGCATAGAATCTGGGAACTTGCTTTATGAACCTGTTGTTTGGGAAGTATCTTTGATTCTATTTACATATATATATGTGTGTGTGTGTGCGTGTTTGTACATACATACATACATACATACATACATAAATACATACAAAAGAACTCACAATATGGTAGAAGCTATAGCCAATGGTAGTTAAAGGAGTACTTGTGGAATGTCCCAGTGAAGACATATATATAAAAAAAAAACATACAAAGTCATGTTCGATTATTGCTGTCACGTGAGGAAAATGAAAGCCCTACACGTGCGAAGGCTAGGACGCGACATTTTTGGGAATAGGTCTTACTCCCTTTCCAAGCGATGCCTGCGCATGATTATTTTTTTACAGTGACAGGTCTTATTTTCCGTTCTGCTGGATGTCCAACCGTCAACCTTCTCATCAAGCAAGGTTGATAGGCTTGCCAGTTTAGTCGCTGATGACCCGACCATGCAGCAGATGGTACTGGGCTACATCTTACAAGTAGCCCCCAAGAGTGACGTGACATACATGCATACATACATACATGCATACAAACATACATATATACATACATACATACATACAGATAGACAGATAGACAGACAGACAGAGAAAAATGCTCTCCCATTCGAAACACGGATCTATTTTAAAACGGGGGCGCCAGTATTTTCTTAACGAAACACTAACGAAACACCTTGAAACTTGGGACGCTGGTAGAATGTGGCATATAAAACATCTTTTACTCTTAGTCTTCTTAACAAAAAAAAAAAGGAATTCGCAAGTTATTCCATGTTAAAGTTGTCGTATTTCTGTAATTTCAACCAATCACTGACGTCTATTCAGCCCAATAGAGTTACTGCTTGGCGGTCATAAAAATGTTATTCCCTGTGACATATTTCATCCGGTTTAATCGTAATTTATACGCATATATTGATTATATAATAAATTACGCTGTGCGTATCTATGTGTGTAACAATTTTAGAGTTCGGATTCTAGAGTTAGGGTTAGTTTTAGGGTTAGGGTTAGGGTTACGGTTACGGTTAACAGTCTAGTTAAGGTTAGGGGATTAATGCGATATACACCGTTACAACGCGAACTGTTTTCAACTGAATAGACATCAGTGATTAGTAGAAATTATCGAACTAAGACAATTTTTTACATGAAATAAATTCGAATACAAAAATATTTTTCTGTTCTATAACACAAAATAGATAAGTATACGAAGTTTGAAAGTCTTTCCGTACCAAAAACACTACATAAAACATAAATGAAAACTGGCGCCCTCGTTTTAAAATAGATCCCGAAACGCTTTTATTTAGCATTGAAACTGGCAATACTATGTTATAATAGTCCGTTTAGCTTATTTATTGGTCAAGCACTCATCTTAGGAACTGAGGCATACAGCGTTCGATTTTCGTAGTTGAGGAGCACAGCGTTCGATTCTCGTAGTTGAAGAGCACAGCGTTCGATTCTCGTAGCTGCATGCTTATAAGCTTTTTTTCTTTTTACCGTCTTAAAACGGTAAACACCCAGTCCTTCTTCTGCTGTTTTCACAGCTATACTTCGTTTAAAATTTATTTTCGTGCCTGTAAAATATGAACAGATTCGATGCTTCCAATGTTTATTCATATACATATATCGTATGTTTAACTGTGTGCGGTGTTCATACTCTGCAACACTGATGTACATAAACATATAATAATGATGCCTTTCCGCACTCGTTTTATGGACAAGGGTTGTTCTCTTGTGGAAATGTATAACATGGACTCTGCCGTCAGCAGTGTCGGACGTCATTACCAACTTGACGCCTTCCTTTGATCAAGAATGTCAGTCAAAATCTCTATGACAGATGATTATATCAAAAGGGATCGTACGCGGGGAAAGTTTGAAAGGAGTAGAAGCAGGCATCTTCGTCGTCTGCCCAGTCTTCTTAGTAACTTCAGTTTTCACTTTAAGAAGATAACTTTGGAAAGGTACAAACGATTTTGCGTAATGGACCAGGGAAAATGATTTTGTGGAAAACACTACTTTCAGCGCACGCACACACACACACACACACACACACACACACACACACACGCACGCACAAACACACACGCACGCACGCACACACACACACACACACACACACAAGCAGACGGATAAAACGATGATCATATTTCATCCTCGTTTTAATGAATAATTTTTTGACTCTTGTGGCTTCTTTTCTTTAAATCATTAAAATGAATCTCATTTTTACACGATATTAATTTACACAGTAATCGCAGAAATGATTTTCCAAGACTTTTGTGAGATATATATTTTTATACACCTGTGTGTCATTCTGGACTATAAAGAAGTTATTATTATTATTATTATTATTATTAGTAGTAGTAGTAGTAGTAGTAGTAGTGCAATACTAGTAATCAGTGGGAATGTGAGTGGCCTAGTGAATAGGATGTAGCAGTCACAATCGCAAGATCGTGGTTTGAATTCAGGTAACTGGTAACTTATTATGTTCTTGAGCACTTCATTTCACTTTGCTGAAGTCCATTCAACTTTAAATGAGTAGCCCTGAAATGGACTGGTGTTTTTTTCAAGGATAGTGTTGTGTCCTTAGCAACTTACGCATCATGAATCCTGGGTGAACGGTTCTACGATTTCTAGGACTCGAGACAGTATAATTCGTGTCGTCTCTGCTATTACTGTAAAAAAAAATAACCAAATACATTAAAACATACACGAACAGAAAATAAATCGAAAATGAAAAATTAACAAATCATAACACAAGAGATGTACAGACAAGTGTTTTTAATTATTTATTTATCAGGCGCAACGAGTTTATATAATTATTCAATTAAACAGTAAAAACAATGTAAAATATTTATGTAAAGACAAATCTAATTCGCTAAAAATTACAAACATTGTTCTAAGAATCATAAAAGCAATCTACAATTAGATTAATAAAAGTTAGGAAATTGGAAATATTTTCAACTAATTTTGTCACAATATAGTTATCTCGGTGTTATTGGTGAACTTCATTTACATCCCTTAAAAAAATTCATCTTTTTTTGTTTTCTTAAACTATGCATTTTATTAGTGATTAAATAACTTAGTATGTCTGTATCAGTATGTAAAAGACTTGTCAACTATCAGTGCTTTCGTAATCAGGTGCTTGCGTAGTATACTTAAAATCAGATGGCCTGAACACATAAGCAATATGCAGCTATGGCAAAGAACGAAACAAGTTTCGATTAAGGAGTAAATATTTAAGAAAAAGTGGAAGTGGATTGGTAGCACAATTAGAAAAGACACACCAAATGCAGCGAAAAGTGCTTTACAGTGGAATCCTGATGGATATAGAAAGAGGGGTAGGCCTAAGAACTCGTGGCGTAGATCAACACAAAAGAACTAGAGAAAGGGGGACATTCATGGCAGAATATAAGTACAGAAGCGAAAAATTATGCGACATGGAATTCAATTATAACTGGCCTATACTCCGCGTTGGAGGGTTAAAGGCAAGAAAGAAAGAAGTATGTAAAAGAAAAACAAACGTGAATTGAAAAAAGAAGTTTGAATCGAATCTGCTTTGCTTATTGAATCTAATTATGGCTGAAACATTATTATAATTGTCTCCCATGCCTGAAACTTGGGAAATTATCTGATCACTTCCATATGAATCACTATTAATTACTAGTCGGATTTTGTTTACTTCATTTGAATCAAGATGAAAATTTTAACTAATCGAGAATTATTTTACCGTGCAACATTCGAAACATTACCTCTTAACATATCTATGTAAACGGCACCTTCTATATTCCTTATGGTTACAGTTGTTAACTAGCATTACTTTGGTTTGTAAGTTGTAGATTTTTAGTCCCATTTTTGCAGCAGTTGCTTCAAATCTTATCAGCATTATTTCAGCATCCATGCGTTCAAACTCCGCCGAAGTTGACTTTTTTCTTTCATCCTTTCGGAGTTGATAAATTAAATACCAGTCAAGTACAGGGTCGATGTGATCGACTTAGCCCCTCCCCACAAATTTCATGCCTTGTGCCTATTCAGCATCCAAAGGAATATTACTTAAAATTTAAAGTACAGTTAATAATGGCTTAAATAATGAAGATTTCAACACAGCAGAAAATCTAGTATATAACTTCTTGTTGTAGCGTATCTAACTTTTGTCTTCATAGATATAGGTATAGTACTCGCATAAACCATAATATATACGAAATGATAATTGTGTTTGAATACGTCATAGTCTTTATTGTTTGGAGAAGGAAAGCAAATACAGAGATTATTATTAATCTAAGAAGTCGTAAAAGCGTTAATTTCGCACTTCATAGAAACCTAAGCCATCTTGAATTGCTGTTCTGTTTACGTTAGGCGAACAACCACAAAAGTTATCAAAAGATAGCATTTTCTAGCGCTGCAGACAGCGTTACATATTTTGAATGTTAGTATTTGTTCAGTAGTAATTCTATTTGTATTTCCCTACAATGGATCCAGCAACACTGTCAAAAATCAACACCACGACTACTGCTACAATCACATACCCATACTCTACTTACCCTTACAACTAATCTAACACATCTTTCTAGTTGATTACTTTTTTTTTACCTCGTACCCAATCAATATCATTTCATTACTGATTGTTAATGAATCAGACAACACCTGCTCTCTCGCTCTCTCTCCAGCCACATACGTCATTACAGTTTTTATTTATTGGTGTTGGCTTTTATGAAAAGAAAATTGCATTATCTATTACTTGGCTGTAGATAGTGTTGTTATCTATGCGGTCTTGGTTAACACTCTTTCTTAGTCATTCGATTAAAAAAACGAAAAAAAAACATTGTTTTTACTTGCTTCTCCTCCACTTATCTCGATCGCCATCATCGTCCCTCACTTTTTCACTCAAAGGAAATATTAAGCTCAATAAAACAAACACCAAATTTCATTCAGGGACTCCACCGTGGTCGATCAACCTGTTTAAAAGTACAACAGTCAAATCTCCCTCAAATTACACATCCGTCGAACAGGGTAAGAAAACACGTTAGATAACCTAGTCCTCTTCTTCGAAAAAAAACAATAAGAAGACGGGAATCTCACTACGGAATGCCTTCAATCAATGGTCAGAGCAATCAGACCTTATCTGTGAGACAAAGGACTTAAACCACTACATCCATTGTCATCATCACCGCTGCTACCGCTGCAGCCGTCATAGCCGTCTTCGTCGTTGAAAGCCCCTCCTCCTACATCGTGTCGTCGTCGTCGGAAGCCCCTCCTCCTACATCGTGTCGTCGTCGTCGGAAGCCCCTCCTCCTACATCGTGTCGTCGTCATCATCATCATCATTATCATAGTTATCTTCATAACAATCATCATCGTGATTCATGTTTATGTGTATCGTTTTATTCTGACGTTATCCCGTCTTTTGAACTGTCTCCGGTCTATGAATTAAATAGTATACAATTATTAATTCCGTTTAGTTTAATCATTTGCATCTGTCTAACACTAATAACTACTACTGTTGATATTAGGGCAGCGGATTAGCGATATCCTTAGAAACGATTAGAAAATACCTTGCAGTATTTACTTTTTGACGTTCTGAGTTCAAATCCTTCCAATGTCAAATTTGATTTTAATTCTTTCGGGATCAATAACGTACAGTACAAACCAAGTTCAAGGGACAATTTATCTGACTAACCCCTTTCCCTAAATTACAGACCTTGCGGCTGCTTTCGTGCCAAATATCATTGTCGTTGATGGTTATGTATTGCTGCTGTTAAAACATTTATTTAGTGTTATTTAAATTCCATTAATTCATCGTTTCGTTATTGTTATTGTTGTCGCTGCTGTTGTTGCTGCTGCTGCTCTTATTGTTAACGTTGTTGTTGTCGGCATTGTCGGTGGTGTGGTTGCTGCTGACTGTATTGACAATTAACATTGTTTTCGATCCTTGGCTGTTGCTTTTACATAGGTTCATAGCCAGTGTTACAGCATGGCAATAATTTTAAAGCTGAAGCAAATAAAAGATGAATGATTAATGATAACGCAGTTGAAAACCATGAACGAATCAGGATGACCGCGAATAGAAGGAGAAGTCGGGTACCTCCGTAGGACTTCTGGAGTAACATTTACTGGTCAGGATGTGTAGCTCGGAGATCAGAGAGTCTCTCTAGATCGCGCCGCTACTTCTCCGCATTGTGAAGTGACAGCTCTGGTACGACAGACGAGTGATTAAACTGTTGTAGGAAAGCCGTGCCAAACAGCAAGATATGCAGGGTCGGACCGAGTATGAAATCGTTGGATAATATCCAAAGCCTTAATTGGTCACAGTTGGGAATCCAGCTGGAAAGTCTATTGAAGGTTGCCTCTGATAGGACTTTCTAAAGTACAAGCCTGAGGATCCTACGCTCAAGACCCTACTAAGTATTGTGGGCAAAGAAAATGGATGGAAAATGGATAACGAAACAATGAAGAAAGCAACGGCAAGAATTTCTACCCACGTCTTTCTTCGTTAAAAAAAATAATAAATAAATAAACCCAAACATGTATAGTTATAAAAAAATGTTCTTCGTGAATAAATCATTGACGAAATCAAAATAACTATAATATCATTCAGGTAATATTAATTAAGTTTCGAAGTGGGGGCGTATGGCTTATTAATTAGGGATATTCGACTCGTGATCGTAAGATCGCGGTTTCGATTCGTGGACGGTGGGATACGATGGGTTCTTGAGCAAAATATTTCATTTCACTTTCTGGCAGTCCATTTACCCAACAGAAACGTGAAATCCTGTGATGTAACAGCGTCCCGTCCAAGGAGGAATATATAATTTACAGAAATCGGGAAACTGGTATTATGAATCTATATGAGGCGAGGAAAGAGATACATCGGTTTCAATTAATTAATTAATTATTTTTCGAAAGGTGATTAGAATACGAAGCCTTTCTCCCGTAGTGTAAATTGCATCATCGTATGGCAATATTTAATAACTGCGTTAAAACAGCTGCAGAATTTACGCATAACCATTGCAAATATGTAGATATTGGTATATATATATATATATATATATATATATATAGTTCAAAATTAAGGATAAAAAAAGACGAAGACAGGTGTAGGAACAACAAGCAGGTGTATTAGCTTAATGCCCGGGAAGAATAGAAAAGTATTTTGCCTTTCGAAACTACGCTCTTCGACAAAAAGGATTAAGAGTAAAAAAAGAGAAGAGAGAATGAAAAAAGAATACAGAAAGACAAAAGAAAATTACGGTTCAGCATATTTCATATTTATATATGTAACAGATGAGAGATATGAGTTGAGAAAGCAAATGTTTATTTCATTCGTTCACAGCTGTTTCATACACTTATTAGTTATGTAATAGATATTACATCAATGTTAACATATATAAAATATACATATACAAACATATATAAATAAATATATATGCACATGCATGTACCCATATATAGAAGGCAATTGATATGCAAATCGACAGAGTAATATAATTATAATGACACGTGTTGAAGACATTTAACTCTCTATCTCCCTCTATACATGTAGGCATGTATGTGTGTAATTATATTTGCCAAAGCTGAGGTGTAGCACTGTTACTGTTGATTTAATAGATTCATTTTGCGCTTTGTCTGTTCACGTGTGTGAACTAAAACTTTCTAACTGCAAACTGATCTGTTATATCTTTTGCATTAGGATCTACATTATTTAGTGTTTTGTTTCTTGATGTGTAAAATTGTGTGGCGTCGTTTTGGGATTCATTTTTTCTCTAATATTTACGGCAGAATGATCACCAATGCTGGGGGCATGTCTCATTCGCTGGTTCCTAAATAATTTCCTGTTATTATTGTCTCATTCAGTTCAGCTTCAATGGATCAGGCATAGAGTAAAATCATTCTAAACCGTACTAGTTCCGTGTTTTGTTGAAATGCAGTGTATATGTACTTACAAATTCCACTGTATCTTTTCATATTTAAAATAGCAGAATAAGATATAAGTATACAGTGCTGTTATTTCTTGTATAAGGGATGTTCTCTCAATCGTTCTCGAAGGTCACACTAGCGTCGTTGATCTCGCTGGTTCTCGCTGTCTGTCGCTGGCTCTCGTTTCCTCTTGTTTGGTCTCGCTAGCTCTTGTTGGCTCTCGCTGATTCATAATACTTTCTTTGATGTATTATATATGTGGGATTTTACATTATTGAATAAGCACAAAATGGACGCATCTAATGACCATAATATCCTACGTGCGAAACCATCAAAATTATTTTGAAAAACAGATGGCGTCATTTTATTATTTAATACCAAGACGTCATTCAACGATGATGGAGTTCAAACATCGAGCTCTTTTCTTCTTTTCTTTGATCTGTTATTAACCCTATACGGCCTATATTTAATAAAATATGAAGTGACTGCAGTTAGCAACCATCAAAATTATAAAGCTGGGATCAAGTTCTAAGGGTTATTCACGTTTGAACACATTTAATGCTTGCTTTAAATGTATTGTTGGAAATTATCAATATTTGAATACTAACACACACACACACAGACACACAGACACACTCACACACTCACCCACTCACACACACACACACACATATATATATGTATATACATACACGCGCATTCATACAAACTTTTGTATACATAAATGGATATATATGCATGTACATATACGTGCATTCATATTATTATATAGAGCAGTATGACAGTAACTTCGCAGTTTTGCTGGCACCATCAAATTGTGTGCAGAAGATGTGGACTGGAAATATTGCATTTTATCTCGCAAAACTTCTGTTGTAGGAATGGACGATAA
This sequence comes from Octopus bimaculoides, assembly GCF_046866305.1. NCBI lineage: Eukaryota > Metazoa > Mollusca > Cephalopoda > Octopoda > Octopodidae > Octopus > Octopus bimaculoides. Next base: position 149,535,733 of record NC_142930.1, read on the forward strand.
TTTTCCATATATACCAATTGAGAGCTTTCTCTGTCAGTGGTTTGGCGATCTAATAGAAATACATACCAAACACAGTTTTTAATATGTGCGTGTGTGGCTGTATTTATTAGTTCATCAACCATACAAATAGTCTCTCTAACTCGTTGATCGAGGAATTAGAGGGTGACACATTGAAATTGAAAGTAGTGTGCGTCACACACACGCATATATATGTATGTGTGTGTATATGTTTACGTGTCTGTGTTTGTCCCCCTAACATCGCTTGACAACCGATGCTGGTGTATTTACGTTCCCGTAACTTAGTGGTTCGGCAAAAGTCACCGTTAGAATAAGTATTAGGCTTCCAAAGAATAAGTCCTGGGGTCGATTTGCTCGACTAAGGGCGGTGCTCCAGCATGGCCGCAGACAAATGACTGAAACAAGTAAAAGAGTAAATATATATATATATATATATATGGATCTATTTTAAAACGGGGGAGCCAGTATTTTCTTAACGAAACACTAACGAAACACTTTGAAACTTGGGACGCTGGTAGAATGTGTCATATAAAACATCTTTTACTCTTAGTCTTCTTAACAAAAAAAAAAAAAAGGAATTCGCAAGTTATTCCATGTTAAAGTTGTCGTATTTCTGTAACTTCAACCAATCACTGACGTCTATTCAGCTCAATAGAGTTACTGCTGGGCGGTCATAAAAATGTTATTCCCTGTGACATATTTCATCCGGTTTAATCGTAATTTATACGCATATATTGTTTATATAATAAATTACACTGTGCGTATGTATGTGTGTAACAATTTTAGAGTTCGGATTCTAGAGGTAGGGTTAGTTTTAGGGTTAGGGTTAGGGTTACGGTTACGGTTAACAGTCTAGTTAGGGTTAGGGTTAGGGGATTAATACGATATACACCGTTACAGCGCTAACTGTTTTCAACTGAAAAGACGTCAGTGATTAGTAGAAATTATCGAAATAAGTCAATTTTTTACATGAAATAAATTCGAATACAAAAATATTTTTCTGTTCTATAACACAAAATAGATAAGTATACGAAGTTTGAAAGTCTTTCCGTACCAAAAACACTACATAAAACATAAATGAAAACTGGCGCCCCCGTTTTAAGATATCCATATATATATATATATATATATATATATATATATATATATATATATATATATATATATATATATATATATATATATATATATATACTGTAAAAAGCCAATAGGTATGCGAGTTGAATTTATTCCTTTAACCACTTGTTCTCCGTAGCATTACGGCCCTTTCCCAGCGTAATAAATTATTTTACCCGTTTCGCAGTACACTTATACCTTTGCGAATAAACGTAGATATAGACGTGTAACTCTTCAGGTTCCCAAACTTTTATGGGTACACTAATGCTTCGAATTTAACTTAAGCGTAATTGTAACCATTACGGTTTCAGTTTGATATGAAATACGTCTTCATACGTCTTCATACGCCTTCATACATATGAAGAAACTGAAGCACACACACACACACAAGGCACACATTAATGCATCTACTCAGAAAACTATATTTACATATTCATAAATAATATTTCATTATTTGCCTTGTTTACATTTGGCGGATATTTGACCTCATCTTGTTTGTTGTTAATACAACACCATATGGCGTAGTGGTTAAGAGCGCGGGCTACTAATCCAACGATTCGGAGTTCGATTCCAAGCAGTGACCAGAATAATAATGATAATGTTAATAATAATAATAATAATAATAATAATAATAATAATAATAACAACAACATCATAAAATGCCTTAGGAATGGGAACCCAGGTTCGAAATTTCCTGAAGGCACCCGATAAAAGCTGGAGGCTATATCAGCCGAAACGTTGCGTTAACGAAAAACAAGATGAGGAGAAATATCCGTCAAATGTAAATAATATACATAATTCCCCATCCTTTAAATATAGAACTATAATATTTCATATATAGTATTATATATTGGCTTCAGGTTTCAGCATAAACTATTTTGTGGGTGAGGATAAGTCGATTATAATCGATCCCTGTAATCAGCTTGTAGTTATCGACCCTTGAAAGCCTGATGAGTAAAGTCAACATCTGCGGAATTTGAACTCAAGAAGGTAAAGAGAGGTGAAACGCTGCTAAACATTTCGTCTGACGTGATAAATATTCTGCCAGCTCACAGCCTTACATGTTATATAAATTATGTGTATGTATTAATTATGCATATATATCTACCATTTATTCACATATATATTGGATACGTCTAATGTATTCATAATTTAAATACACACATACACACATATCAGCATGAGAGTGATAGAGACACAATGTAAGGAAGGCAGAGGGAGACAAAGAGAAAATGTTGATGCTGAGATGATATCGAATTTGTCAATGTTCTAAGGGACGGTCTTAAAACAGAATAACTTCTAGCAGTAAATACGCATGATAACTAAGTATAAACATTATTTGTTCCATGCACTGCATTCCTAGTTGGAAAACTGTGACACAAAAATCAATGTCGAATTTCAAATAGAAATGAAAACAAGGCAGAACCTCTACAAAACAATCAACACAACCAAATATTTTAAAAATTGATACTAAAATATGTTAGATTGAATAAAAGCAATCAATTCTTCGGAATATAATACATTTTTGTAATTCAGATGAGCAAAAGAAAAGAAACACAACAACGCAAACATCCATTTCCAATATTATATTCTAAGAAGCAATAAATGTTTGGCTGACTTATCAGAAATAATTCTTAGTAGAACATTAAAAGACTGAAGAAATGTTATTAACAGTTTTCATAACTTTAATAAAAATTGGTAAAAAAAAAAGTGATTTCTGGAATGAAATATTTCCAATTATGAAATTTGTTGAACATTGACTAATTTCTACATTAGTATGAATTTTTGATCTCATTAAAGTTCTAATAGAAAACAGAGAGTAAGTTTATACGATAGATATATGTACTTAATGTTGAAACAAATTATCTCAGTTCCATTACCTATTTGGTATTTCATAACGTGGTTATCAAACACAGATATGCACACAAATATATAAACAATGCTTAAACGCACGCACACACAGATTCATACACTCAGGTCTAACATGCACACACACATACTTCTATATACACGCTCAATATACACGCTTGCACAGCCTCTGACACACACAAATATATACATATACATATATACAATTACAACAATTCGTGCCCCAGGGTCATACGTTTTGCGCTTTCGAATCTGTCAAATGAATAACAGGTTGGACCGGTTTAAGAATTGGTGTTATTTATAGTAAAAGGCTTAACATTTCTCAATTGCAGATTTTCATTGATTGATGATTTTTCCCCATAAGGTTATTTCACATTCCCAAAGACCACCCAACGAAACACTACTCTTCTCTTGGTCTCCAGAGGAAATATCTGTCATTCGTCACCATCTAACTAAGGTAACTATAGCTGTCTACCTCTTCTATCATTTTCCGTTTACGGTGGTGGGCGGTGGCCTAGCGTACCTGTTGAAAATGACTTTGGTCTTTCCGCAGGTTATGTTGAAGCTGACAGGTTGACTAGTAGTTGTGGGTACATGTGGTCCTGTTCCTGCACTTCCTTAGGTGCATGCGTTTTCGAGATATCATCGGTGAAGTCCAGGTGGCTGTTGTTCTCCATCAATAATGATGCCTTTCTTGTCTCATTGGATTTTATTGATGACAGCATCTTGCAGGCACGATGTAAGCAACTTCGGTGAGAGGCTGTCGCCTTTCGTTGCTCACCTTACCAGCTTCATCTTATTACTATCTCGATTTAACCTGAAGATGAATAATGCACCACTTTAAAGAGCTTTTGATATTTCAGTGTAGGCAGGATGCACTTCTTGGTTCTTCAGTGTTGTAAGGAGCGGCATGAATTCTATGGAGTTAAAGGACTTCTCATAGTTAACAAAGGCAAGACAAAGCGGTATATTGCATTCGTTCTGTCATCTTTCTTTTAAGGCAAGACTGAATGGACACTAATACAGTGAACAAGATTAAGAGGTCGACCAACCATAAGATGGCGAGATGATATCAACTGCTACCTGGGGCCTACTGGTCACAAATGTCCAGAGATATGCAGCGATAGAAGGGAATCTAAGTGGGGTTCCTCCTTCAGGAACGACGAAGCTCTGGTAGTGAAGGAGGTGAGGATGATTTTTTAAAGAGGAAATATTTAAAATAGTAATCATTATGCGTAGTTTCGAAAATACAGGGTGAAAGCATAATGGAAGATTTGGACATCTCCAGAGTCACATATAAATGAGATGTTGGTGGATATACATTTGAAAAAGCTTACGTTAAATATGTTTACGTATGTAAGTTACGAGTGGTATTAGGAGAAAAAAGGGAGAAGGTTGGTGGAAAAGTAATTCAGAAGATGAAAGAGTATAAGGAGAAACCAGTACAGAATGCATACATGAAATGACTACATGAAAAAATAAATGTACTACGTAGAGACGAAATTAAATTTAGAAGCCAGAACTTAATGAATCCAAATTTTCAACCCAACATATAAAAACGAGGGAATGCTGAAATGTTACTGGCTCTAGGTAAAAGAAAATGCAGAAGGATCAGTTAATTATAATTTTATGCAACATATTCTCCTCTCAGTTTCACACACTAATTGCAGCAGACTTTCAGATTTTCTAAGCACAGTAATTGAACACGGAAGGTTAAGGTCTCCAACCAGGCCTCTCGCGATAGCCTTAAAACCAGGTTTTTTTCAGCACCGAATATGTGTCGTTTCATTTTGATTACGTGCATCTATATATTTTCCCTCACATTCACAATACTTTCGCATATATGTAATGTATAGATACTAATCGAAACTCTCACGATGTAATATTTACCATTAATATGGAGTTATGTTTCTAGTCACTTCATTTCTTGCTTTATACTGTGTTCCGGCTAAATTTAACTATTTCTTTTGTCTTTTTCATGTTTGTTTTAGGAACTTATGGAACAGCTTGATGTATTGTAGGTGGGGACCATAAAGATTAACGCTGCGCTTGAGAAAATGTTAGTCAACATGCAGGACATGAAGTCATCTGAATATTGATACTTGTACCGTTGATGATTTGCGCCGGGTAGCTACGATACATACGAGCTCGAAAGAGGTCTACTTCGCAAAGTTCATTCATCGTCCATTCATAGGAAAATATTCCAGCGCGTCAAGAGTTGACTGACTATAGAAAACGCACAGGTCGAAAGAATGATAAGCAGTTAAATATGGCATCAAAATATTCGTAACAATATTGCATTAATATAAGCATAATTCTGAAGAAAAACAAGACAATGAATAATATTCAACATTGATACACAGATGTTACATAAGCGAAAACATAATTGAGAAAAAAGAACAATAAACAAATAATGCATGTTAATCGTCTAGTGTTGTTTATTTCTTCTTGATTATAATTATGTTAAAGTAACATTTAGAAAAGTTTTAATGGCGTATGGAACAGCTTGTCCCCACACTGAATTTATATACACATACTCACACACAATCATATGCATATATATGTATCTATCTGTCTGTGTCTCTATTTATATATATATATATATATATATATATATATATATATATATATATATATATATATATATATATATATATACATACATATACATATTAACACATATGGTTACATTAATAAAAATGTGTTTGTTAAACGAATAAATGTAGAAATATAGATATGTATGTATATTAATATATATATATATATATATATATATATATATATATATATATATATATATATATATATATATATATATATATACACCAAGAGGAGATTAGAAGTGTAGCAAAATATTTGTGTATAAGCATATGAGTGTACATGTGATAAAAAGAATAGAACAAACAACTGAAATGACAATAGAAGTATGAAGCCTAATTTAAAAAATTTCATTTTAATGAGGCTATATAATTGGAAGTTGTTATACGTAATTGGAAATATCTCATCATATAGACAAAGAGGGAGAGAAAGAGGAGAGAAATGCTAGAAGAAAGAGGCCTAGCAAAATTTTTACACACACATATATATATATATATATATATATATAATATGCAGAGAGAGAGAGAGAGAGAGAGAGAGAGAGAGAGAGAGAGAGGAGAGAGAGATAGAGAGGGAGTGAGAGAGGAAGAGGAAGAGAGAGAAATACATGGATGGATCGGTAGATAGATACAAACACATTCAGAAAAACATAAATGTACAGACATATACATACGAGGACGCGCCCGCGCACGCAAGCACACACACACACACACACAGGCTACACATACACACACTACCCTACAAACACACACGTATGTGTGTATGTGTGTGCATGCATTTATGTAAACGTACGAACACATATATACACAGAAATTAAGGCTAAGATTTAGGAAAAATATAGCTTAATTCTAATTTGCAAATTTGTGATGTATAGAGCATATTAGAAAGACAATATTCCGTAAGGGCACTCCTAAATATACTTTCCAAACACGAAAGTGCTTAGGCCCTTACTCACCTGAAGACGTTTGTGTCTTTAACTATTGTTTGAAAATATTAATGCTGACACTTTTTTGTCGAAAAACTTGGTGATTATTCTTTCTGGTATTAAAATCCTTTTGTGAAGGCTCTACGGACACTCGTAGATTTCCATATGTGCACCCAGTAACAGGAGAAATTCCACTCTATGATAGTTCTGGAAGCCGATAACCGAAGATGAATCTGGAAAGCATGCTTTATGTTTATTACCCACATAATATTGTTGTTTTTGGCACTCCGTCGCTTACGACGTTGAGGGTTCCAGTTCCGATCAACGGAACAGCCTGCTCGTGAAATTAACGTGCAAGTAGCTGAGCACTCCACAGACACGTGTATCCTTTACGTCGTTCTCGGGGATATTCAGCGTGACACAGTGTGACAAGGCCGACCCTTTGAATTACAGGCACAACAGAAACAGGAAGTAAGAGTGAGAGAAAGTTGTGATGAAAGAGTACAGCAGGGCTGGCCACCATCCCTTGCCGGAGCCTCGTGGAGCTTTTTGGTGTTTTCGCTCAGTAAACACAACGCCCTAATCACTGGGCCATTGCGCCTCCACTCACATAATATTATACACAAACATACACACACATACATACATGATGGACTCTCCCGTCGGAAGCGACATATGGGAGTTCAGTTTTTACAGAACGACCTGCAACAGATGATTTGTCTATAGTGATCAAATATATGTTCCGTACATTAGCTCGATCCCTCCATCAAATCGATGTTGCCTAAACAGATGCACGCTGTATTATGCATCAGATGTGGAAGTGATCGCAGAGGAACGCGCGATTAAGTATTTTGCTTAAAAACACGACGCACCATCCAGTTTAGGAATTGAAACCACGATCTCGCGATCTTGAATGAAAGGACCTAACTATTAGGCCATGCACCCTCACACACGCATATATATATATATATATATATATATATATATATATATATAGAACTGTATTATTATTGTTATCATCACTACTGTTTTGGTTGTTGTTGTTATTATTACTGTTTTTATTTTTGTTATTATACCAGCAAGAAGTATATTATACAGCTGTGTGAAGCGGTGAACCGTTAGATTATTACTACTCCGGGAAAAACGCACGGCCGTATTTCGTCGGTCTCTACGTTTTGAGTCTAAATTCTGCCGAGGCCGACCTTGCTTTCATCCTTTCGGGATCGATAGAATAAGGACCAGTGAAAAACTGGAGTCGATGTAATCGACTTGTCCGCTCTTCCCAAATTTCGGGCCTCGTACATTTAATAGAAAGTTTATTATTATTATTATCAAGGCGTCGAGCTGGCGGAATCGTTAGCACGCCGGGCAAAATGCTTATCGGCATCACGTCCGTCCTTACGTTTTGAGGTCGAATTCAGCCGAGGTAGACTTACATTCTTTTCCTCCTTTCAGGATCGATAAAATAAGTACCATTAGATTAAAGGCGTCGATTTAATCGACTTACCTCCTCTGCCGAACTTGCGGGCTTTGCGTCAACATTTGAAACGAATAATATTTAGTTGGTTGTAGCTTTTGTTTCGATCCTCTGTTAGGATCTGATGGAAATTCCTAATAGATCGTAAAGAAAGAAAAGTTCTCGTATTTGTTTAACTTCTTATTGGTAGATAACTACAAACAATCGGACGCTGACAAATATTTATTTTATGACATGAATCGACCATCTCCATTAGTCTGCAGGGGAAGAAAAAGAATCTTGGGTTTGTTTATTTACAACATAAAAGCCATCAATGCATATGTTTCTTGAGCTATTATAAAAAATAAATTTAATTCAGTTTATCCTACGCTGAACTGATACTAGCAACTAGGTGTTTTAGAGGAGTCAAAAATGATAATCCTCACGATAGGATGCTCCTAACGATGCTTGTTATGTACAGGTCAATGACACAAGGTCTTGCAATTAGGTAATCTGGTGATTATATCTCGATATATGAGGTAGCCACGACAATTTTTTCTCCTCCATTCAAAGCATAAGATTTTAAACAAGGAAAGGTGGGAAGGGCGCCTTCGGTAATGTAATCATAGACATGGTTTTACGCGAGCGAGATACGACGGTTAAAAACCAGTTATCCATATCTATCGTAGCTCTTAGCTCAGGCATTTGAAATTTTGAGTCCTATTACAACAACTTACTGATTGTCGTATACTATAAATATACAAATTCCTCTATTTACCTTATACCGAGTTCTCATTCTTTTGTTATAATTTTATTATTATTATTAATATATACATGCATATATATATATAAAGACACACACACACACATACACACACACACACATACACACACACACATATATATATATATATGTATGTATGTATGTGTATTTGTGTACATATGTATAAATAGGGACATACATACACACATAGGCACTAATGTACACCTATAAACATACGTCTTTTATGTATAAACAACTTGCCTTTGTGTTTACGAGTAGAGGAATGAAAGCCTTCATGATTTTATGGACACAGCTATATTACTATGTAACATGATACAAATGAATCAAGATATATTCTGACTTCCAGCAGGGACATAAAATCCCATGTTTGAATTTCTTATTTTTTTCTTGTCATCTCGCATTTTCCTTTCAGGTTTTCTTTTCTTAATAGTTTCGCATTTCAATCTAGCGATTTTTAACACCATTTTTCATATTTATTTCAGAATGTTTTCCTCGCGATATATGTCTTAATCCTTGTGTATTCAGATTACTCTGTCCAATACAATACTTTGTTTTCTCAGATTGTTTTGAATTGATAATGCATTACTTTGTATCTTCAAGATATTCTGTGATGTTATTGTTACTTTTTAGAATGACATTGTAGACTAAGTATGAAAACATGATCAGGCTGATTTGAATATGAAACAAGTAGAATATTCTGACTGGATATGTTTAGCTAAAGTGCTAAATGGTTAAATAAATGTTTCATATTAGTGACATATGAATTATTTAAACAGCTGCGCGAATGAATACATTAGATCATCATAAGAACAATCCTTTTGTTTGATAAATGTATCTAAATAATGTGTTGTAGACTATTTTGCATTATATGCAACGGCTTGTGTGGATACGAGCTTTACAAGTGATTTTAGGAGTTGCACGCTGTGAACATTATTGAGACTTGCATGCAAAGCATACATACTTCTATTCCTCTGCCTCCGTCCCTTCCTAGATCTCTCCCTCCCTAGCTTTCTCCACCTCTTCTCTTTTTCCCTCTCTCATTTGTGCATTAAGCATGTTTAGATTCAAATTCTATTAACAAGGCGTTGGTTATCATGATAATAGATGATCTCATTTACAATGTCGTGTAATAACAGCGAACACGAAGGTCGGCTGAGCCGTTCATTGGCTAACCAAGCTGCTCTCATGAAATGTGATCAAATGTGATTTATTTTAAAGCATAGTCCTCTTTACGGTTCACATACTTCTTCCAGTGGTGTTGCAACACTTGAATCTAGTTGGTTAAGATGTTTACATTCTGTTGGTCAGAAAAGTCATCAATATGACGCCATTTGCACTGAGTTACTGGTCCTCTGCAAAGTCTATTTCCATGTTGGGGAATAAGTGAGAGTTAGATCTGGTCAACTCAGGAGAATACAAAGGCTTATTAACCACTTGATTACCATAGACACGCACAGCAGCGATTGAAACGTAGGACCTATTGCGCTGGGGGTATTGTCCTGATGAAACAAGATCTCTTTTCGTCAACATTCCCCGGGCGTTCGCTGTTGACAGGCGGGTAGTGTAAGAAGACATTCGGTATTCCTCATACAAAATGAGAAAGGAACAATTTTTATCCCAAGCCATTAACAACAAGAGGAAGGACTGCGCTACGAAGCTTTTGAACAAACTCAAGCATTCCTCCAACCGAACATATTTTGGTTTTACTCAGACCAGAAAAGATTCTGCCAGGATCAGATGGTGAACACACAGAACAACCGTTGGCTTGCCGTGTACCCGAAAACATGTACCGAGAGTGATAAAAATGAAACATACAGTCAATATCATAGTGTTTGGAGTGATCACTAGTGATGACAACATTATGCCTCCATTCATCGTTGGTGTTACAAGGAGTTTGGCCTCTCCCTCAACTACGCCCAACGCATAATAATCAAGAAGGTTGCAGTCAACACGGTGGCCTACATCAAGTGCCTGGAGTGGGTAGTGCTGTCCCGAGTCAATATGGTGAACGCTGGAAGATCCTATGTCTGACAAAAGGACTGTGTGCCATGTCACACAAGCAAGAGAACCCAGTCATCACTGTCAGACAAATACTGCGAACACATGACCCCTGACATCTGGCCACCTAACTACTCAGACTGCAGCCGTCTTGATTATTATGTGTGGGGCGTAGTTGAATGAGAGACCAATAAAACTCCTTGTAACACCAAAGATGCAGTCTTACTTATTCGTTGCTGTTATCTATTTGATATAAAACACCATGAAAAGCAATAAATGCCTGTTCCATCGGGAATGAAAAAATTGTGAAGAAAATTCTAAAGAAAAGAAAACATTTCTTTGTTTTTTACATGTATGAATGTATGTATGTTTGTTTGTATGAACGTATTATGTATGCATGCAGTGATACATGTACGTATGTATGTATATTCTTATCTATCAATCTATCTATCTACATATATATGTACATACATATGTATGTATAGAAGGAAAGTGAAGGAATGAGACACTCATATATATATATAATTACCACTTCACACACACACACACACACACATACACACACACCGACACCCACATTTATATATGGTTAAAATATATGCATATATGAATAATTTTTACAAATTTATATCTGCTAACAAGCCAAAAAAAAAAACAATCCAAACTACAATGAAAACTGATATATAACGGATTATCTTTAAATATCTTCATAGAGAGACAAAATTACAATTTATGTGCTGGAAATTCCTCACCTCACTCTTCCATACTAATTAGAAATTGTTTCATTGCTACAATACGTCATGGAAAGTCGAAGACGAAACGTAAAAAGATTTATAAAAAGTAAATCAAATACACACATAGAGATATTCGCACAAACATACGCATATGTATATTAAAGGTGAGAGGGAGAGAGAAAGTGGGAGAGCGAGAGAAGGAGAGAGAGAAACATGCATATATGTATACATTCATAGTTATTTATTCGTATGGATAATCCACATATTTATTTATGTATATGGGTGTATGCGTGTATGCATATATATATATATATATATATATATATATATATATATATATATATATATATATATATATATGTATATATATATATGCATACACACACATACACACATAGATATATACATACATCTATCTATGTAGCCTGCTATACACACACACACAGGCGCCCCCCCCACACACATATATATATATATATATATATATATATATATATATATATATATATATATATATATATATATATACATATATATATACGTATATATAAAACTATAGCACAACAAGTGAAAATCGAAGCTACAAAAAGAAAAATTCGAACAGAAAATGAAAGAAGAAATAAAAACAAAAGCTAACACGAAAAGAAAAACACAAACGTAATTGAAAATAAAGGGAAATTATCCTTGTATGTCAGTAAATTTTACGAATCTAAGACACGTTCATGTTTCTAGTCCGCCCATATATGATGTAATGCTATGAAACAAGAGGGATGAATTGTGAGAACCGGTTAAAGAAAATTGGTAATTCCATCGAGAAAATATCAGAAACTATAATTATCTTTGCAAATTGGTTGTCTGCTTTTTCTAATTTCCTGAAAATTATAGGTTCATGCTACATTTCTTTTCGTGTTATCGATATCCCCACCCTTTTCGTTCTCCAACGCAGTGTACCATTTTTTTTCTCTCTGCCTGACACGAAACTTCTCTACTATAAACTTAACTAATTATTCCCTGAATAACTTATCAATCACCTGCTGTAAATTGGTTTGTTAAAGCTTCGTCTGAACCTATCAAAATCTGATGCCTTCCACCAGAATTTAATTACGAAGACAATGAAATGTATTTACGAGACCCCTTCTGTATTACAGATTGATTCACTGCAGCACTTCCTTTCTTTAGTGGCTGGCAAAATTAATGAAATTTAAGAAAACCTAAATTAAATTTAAACGCCAAAACAGTAAGGAAGGAAAGCCGACACATTAATACACACTCAACAATGCAAGATTATACACACACATTCATGCACATATGTATACATTTATATACCTGTATATATAAGCATATACTTATACACATATATACTTATATATGTGTGTTTGTTATGTGTATATATATATATATATATATATATATATATATATATATATATATATATATATATATATATATATATATATGCATGTATATATATTTCTACAAGTATATATGTCTATATCTGGTCATAAACATACATATATCTACATATGTATGCATGTCAATGTATATATATATATATATATATATAGGTGAGAAAGTTATATATATATATATATATATATATATATATATATATATATATATATATATATATATATATATATATATATATATATACACGTATGTATATATATATGCGCACACACTCATATACATATAGGCATGTATTTTAACGTATATTTATATACATACGTATATATGAGCAAATTTATATATTCACATATATATGTGAGTGTATCTATACATATGTATTTATGCGCATATGTATGCACTATGTTTTTATATGTATACGTATGTCTGACTGTACATTTGTATGAGCCGACACTCACATATATATGTGTATGATATTTTATAAAGAGTTGAGAATACTACTACTACTACTACTACTACTACTACTACTACTACTACTACTACTACTGCTACTACTACTACTACTACTAATAATAATAATAATAATAATAATAATAATAATAAAACAAAATTCTGATGGAAGACGTGGTCAGATTAATAAATAGCACTTGATTTTAATAAATTTCCCAATTTCCTCACTATTTATGCATCAAGGAAATGGTGTATATTTATAGGCTCGTCAATTCATCTATATATTGAATTTTCTTTCCCCCTCCTCACTTATTACGTCTATTTTTTCTCTCCATTTAACCTTATATATCATACTATTGCTAAACACATATCAGGGCCAGGCATAGTCATGTGTATGCGTATATGTGTATGCCTAAATATATACATTCCAAAAGTCGCTATCTCTCTTGCAATTCTAATTCCTTTGTCTCTCTATTTTCCTATCTTCCAGCCTATACATTTCAGAAAAAATTACACAGTTTTAAAATGTAATTAATAATGTCTGATATATTAGTCTCAATTTATTTCTCTATATCTTCCTCTTACAATCTCCACCGAATGTTTCTATTTCTTTTTATCATATTCTTAATCGTCGTTCTCATTATTTTTCTGCAGTCACCTGGCCCTCCATTTTTACTACACAGACTATCATTATCATGAGTCTTGCATCGCCCATGACTCATTATTAATAGCTATTCTGAACAGCCTTCCTGCAGCGCAGGAAATTGCATCCCTCATCCCATAAATATATAAAAAATACAATACTGATGGAATTTTTAAACCCTACCGTTTAACATTCCTAAAAAGAGAACATGAACAGAACAATTTTATTTCTCCATAAATCTTTTGTTAATAATTGTATACGAGTGACAAAATATATTACTTCGTATCTCATACAAGCGATACCGTGATAGTTTTGACTACATCGCTTTATGTCTCACAATCTTGCTCAAACTCCATGTATTTCACAGCGTCTACCTGTATCGAACGGTCGTTTATGTCGGTGTTGGTGTTAGTGGTGTCCTTGCTGTTGTTGTTGTTATTGCTGCTTTTGCTGCTGTTCTTTTTGTCCATGTCGTAAAAGACACGGTAGCATAGCTACTCGTATCGAAAACCTTTTTATCAAAATGTAGAGCGTAATTTTAGGGATTAATGGCCCTAGCCAATTGTGGCTTCCATGATGAATTAATTTACGACTTTTCCAGTAATAATTGAAATAACAAAAGTAGACCTAAAATAGACCTACGAAAATAATTTGGCTGGCCCCACCTTTCCCTTTAATGTTAAAAGCAACAAGTGTAAATGATTCTTATCTCTCTGTTAGACAAATATTTACCCGTATATCACCAGTAAACAATAACAATCAATAGGCGCTCAGTCAAATTATCTTATACCTGCTACCACAATATAAAGACCATCAATACGCGCAAAAACTTATGTGACGGGTAGAAAGGTATGTAAGCAAAAACGAGAGATGACGTGAGAGTCATCGGTATTGGAGTCAGCGTAAGAAGTGAAGCGAGGTGAAAAGTTGAGGTAGATGAAGACGATGAAAGATGGCAGAAGCTAACTGCACACACTTTCTCATAACTGAAAGGTTCTGTCCGTCACATACAAATATATAAACAGCTGGATTGACATACACATGTTTGAGAACAATTAAAGTACATGGATAAGCTTAAGAAACAATTGGTAAGAGAAGATGAAGAAACAGAGAAGCAAGTAGGTTTGTACAGCCCTGTATATGTGTACATGTGTTTGTGTATATCTCAAAACTATCTCTACTCTTCCGACTTATTAACTAAATATAAACGCTTGAACCAGATGTAACGTGTATTATTTGATTTTTCTGTCTGAATAATTTTTAGTAGAAAATTCCTTATATATCTATGTAACATGTAAAATTTTGTAGTTCCTATAAGGAAACGAAACATGCGTAATGGTGATTAATTTTATATGAAACATTGATAGACATATAAATAGACATATAGATACATACATTGATAGATAAAATAATGTCTATAATGCTTTAAATGTATCAGTTATTAGATTGTTACTACGATGGCGCACCGCCTTAAAGAAATTTTAGTCAATTGAATTGATCCCAGTTGAGAGGCAAGCATCTTGCAACACAGCTACGTGTTGTCTGAAAAGCATTTTCTATTGAAACCTATTAATCATGCGTATACATACATACATGCATACATACATACACATATATGTAATATTAGTAGCTTTAGGCAGGCATTCAACAATTAAGATTATGTGTGTGTGTTTGTACGTATGTATCAACATAGAGGTGCACATACGTACATACATACTTACACATATACATACATACATACATACATATGCTATTATATGCAGGACGCTCACATATATAGTCATACATTTCAACGGATACTCAAAAATACATTTAATTATACAAATATAAGCACTCGCATTTGATTGCACATAGGCGTACTCCTCTGGTCCACCCATATGCGCGTACACTCGCATGCACACAAGCGAGTACACACACACATACCCACACACATACGCACACATAGAGACACACATCTATCTATATTATTTAACAAACACAGTATATAATCTTTTCAGCTGCTAATAGTTTCATGTGATGAAAACATCTCACACAGCATTTTGCATCACGCCCGGTGCCTTCATGCAATCCTCGGACGTTTTCCCCACGTAAATAGGACTATAAGAGAAGTGCAAATTAGAAAAAAAGGGGAGCAGTAAGAAGATGTAAAAGGTGGAAGATTGAAAACGCCGGAAAATGAAAAGAAAAAATGAAGAAGAGGTGAATTAGAGTTGTGTCCTTTCCCTTTAGGGGACTAGCTGTTCAATCCAGAAAGACTAATGTTTTCCAGTTCGCCTACAGGAACTTCTGAATATTTTTACACGCTCTGGAAATTTCATATGTGGAATTCAGCAGACACGTAGTGATGTTGTTTTAGTATTTTTGGAAATCTCCCTTACACATTTTTACTTTATATATGTATGTCCATGTCAAACTGCGTCACTTTTTCTCTCTGTGTTTATGTGTGCACTCGTGAAAGTGTGTGGATGAATATGTCTGTGTATATGTGTGTGGCCCTGAAGGCGCATTCTCTAATCAATAGAATGATCGATTCATGATCACAAGTTCGAGCATTCGTTTCGTAAACCGGGTGGCAAATTGTATGTTTGAAGATGGCATTTAATTTTATGTTTTTTTCAGTCTATTGTGATAGTAAGAAGCACCCGTGAGCTGCTGCAACTATTTCACTCAACCACCTGTCACATCCTCGAAGTGCTAGATTCACGATGTCTGAATAAGTTAGAAGTTCGCCTATAGATCGTTAAATCCCGTGGCATCTTAATGCGATGTCAGTGACATTAATTTTCAAATAATTCAGATAGGGTATACACACATTTTTCGAATCTCAGCTGAAACATTTAACATATATTTGAACTTTTTTTAAATAGCCCAACCTAAAGAATACACATGAAAATAAGGTTAATGTTACACATATCCGAGGAATACTCAGGCATTTATATGTTAAAAGTGATAAGATCTCAACATCGAAATGTACGATCTTAATATTAAGCATCGAACCTAAGTGAGATCCAATACATATATGTATTTATGTGGGAAAACATATATGTGCAAGCATCTAAATCTGTGTATGGGTTATAACAATCACCAATTTAATGAAATGCATATATATGTACGTAGTTTCTGTATCCGGGTGTTATATGCTTTATATATATTAGTATTTCACACACCATTGCATAAGGTCACCTAATCACATTAAACGTATATGTATATATATATATATATATATATATATATATATATATATGTGTGTGTGTGTGTGTGTGTGTGTGTGTGTGTGTGTGTGTGTGTGTGTATTTATACATGTATAAAAATATATATATACATATATATACACACATTTGAATATGCATATGTGTACATATATACTTACACACATATATGTGTGTGTAATTATGTGTTAGTGTCAGCATGTTTGTGAGTGTGTGGGTGGGTGTATAAGTGTGAATGTGTATTCTTGTGTATTTCTATGTGATTTATTATTAAGTGTATTCATTTCTTTCCGATTATACATATACATTTTTTTCTTTCCATTCTTTCTCGTTTACAAAACCTATTCAATCTGTTTTATTCACATTCAGTTAAGATGGCTGCCATGAAGCATCTATGTGAATTGACCTTTACTTCCGATCTATAGATATATTCTGTCAGTAAAGCTATAGATCTGAGTATATTATTTATTAATACATAAATATCACAATCGCAATCATATTCGCATTAAATATTTCCATCCATATATGATACTCACCAACAGTCTACATAGAAATAGACAGACACAATTACTCCTAAAAACACACAAATATGTGCATATAAGTATATATACATATATGTATATATATATATATATATATATATATATATATATATATATATATATATATATATATATATATATATATATATATATATATATATATATATATATATATATATATATATATATATATATATATATATATATATATATATATATATATATATATATATACATATATATGCATATACATAAATAGAATGTTATGAAATATATAGATCATTATAAGTATATGTATATAGACATATATACGAAAACATACACTTCACAAATATACAAGCAAAGAAAGCATATGCTGGCACAAAAAGTAGAAGCACATGATAAACAAATGATGATGTAGAATCTTTAAGATGCTTTAGATGTTCACAGGTTCACTGATATTAGTGGAATTTTTCTTGAAAATGGCAATATCTGTTTCATTATTTAGGAAATTTGTTTGCATCTTCCAGTTTCTCTCTTTCCACGACGCTCTCCCGTCACTCAGGTTCGATATACGAAGTCATTTAATGTGTAAAATACAGGCATACAACCTTCATATACATAGGAATACAAATATAAGCCACTGAGATATCTATGCTGGCATTCATGTTCATATATGTAGAAGGATTTTGTATACACATAGATATGTTTCTG
The DNA here is from genome assembly GCF_046866305.1 of Octopus bimaculoides. Taxonomy (NCBI): domain Eukaryota; kingdom Metazoa; phylum Mollusca; class Cephalopoda; order Octopoda; family Octopodidae; genus Octopus; species Octopus bimaculoides. Next base: position 149,554,175 of record NC_142930.1, read on the forward strand.
TCAAGATATATAGAAGAAAAAAATAAAATAAAAGCGCGATTGTTTTCTGGGCACTAAAACACAGCAACGTTCAAAATCCGAGATTAACTTTATGTTTAATCTTATAGGAGCCGATATTATAAGTGCCATATTAGGACTAGGATCGATGCAATGAACTCACTCCCGTCCCCGAAACTGGTACCCGTATGACGAAATTGGTATTGGTAGTGCAAATCAGAGGTGCAATCTGTGTGGGTGTTTTTTTCAAAACACTGTCTGGTTTAAAAAGCCACATCAGACGCCATGAAAGGGCTAAGGTGTAGGTGCAGGAGGTGGTCAAACTCTTTTTAAGGAGTAGACAACCACCATATATATATATATATATTTACAATTTAAAGGGTAAAGGATTATCAATTTATTAATAAATTAATAATTAATAATTTTTACCAAGCCCTTCGGGATGTAAGCACCATTATCGGTGTGGAACTTATTTAAAAGTTCTTATACATTTATAAACAAAATTCAGGGATCAGCAATAGGTTGCTTCACCACATACCGAAGTTCAGAAATAGCAGCTAAAAATGCTGAAGCTCCATCTGTTGCTATCTGTTGGAGTTTCAGCATTTTTAGCTGCTATTTCTGAACTTCGGTATGTGGTGAAGCAACCTGTTGCTGATCCCTGAATTTTGTTTATAAATATATATATATATATATATATATATATATATATATGCGTGTGTGTGTGTGAGAGAGAGATATTTTAATTGTAAATATATCTATATATATAAAAATGAGAATGTGTGTCTGTCTGTCTGTCTGTCTGTGTGAATCCCTAAAACTCGAGAACTACGCAACCAATTTCATTCAAATTTTACAGATGCCTTACTTAGGGTTCCAGTTGTGTTTTAGTCAAAAAAAATTTAACTTCTTGCAGAGTTCGAGCCCACGACAACATAATATCTCCTCCACTATTTAAGTATTACGTGTCAAAAGTGAAACAAAAACACTCATGTCAAATACTTTCACTTTCAAAATGAAACTATTCTACTAACTGAAACAATCACATTTCGATACTGTAATGACAGATACTTTCAGAGAGAGAGAAAGAGAGAAAGAGAGAGAAAGAGATGTATATGTATACATATACATGTTTATGTACACGTATATGCATAGATATATATAGATATAGATCTATATGCATACATGTATATGTATACATATGTGTAGATGTATATATATATATAGATGTACATGTAATATGTACACATATATACATATATATACATGCATACATATATCTATACATATATACACCCATCACACACAAACACATGCACACAAACACACACATTAGTCATTTGTTTTCTTATTCAAAACTACGTCAAAAGTACTGAACGGATCTTTATGAAATTTGGAAATTATATTCTATGTATAACGGCCATAACTCCCATGAAAATTCATATATTTTTGATGTTGATGAAATTTTAACCCGAACATAACAGATGAGCATTATTTGTAATTCAACGGTACAACAGTGTAAGACTACCCTTTCAGATATACTTACATTGTGATTTCTGCAATGTGGTGCATAAATTGTCAAGTAAATGAGACGCATCTTTGCCTCCACTGATTCACTTGCAAAGTGTTGAGTAAAATTATTTCGTTGCAGACCTCCTTTGGGTCTTTTTATTATCACTGCGACACACATAGTCCCCAGTTGGTAACTGATTTCAAGGCCCTCCTAGATGAGAGACTGGCATTCCACTTAATGTCTATGTTCCATGCTGGCATGGATTGGAGAGTTATTATTGTAGAAATATGGTATCGTAGCTACTAACAGTTGAGGGTTGCGTAGTCTAGACGGCGTTTTTAGATTTCATTATTCTCTTTAACCCGGGCAAAGCCGGGTATTTCTGCTAGTATATATATATGTACATACATGGTTTTCAAATTTCGTCATACGGGTACCAGTTTCGGGGACGGGAGTGAGTTCATTGCATCGATCCTAGTCCTAATATGGCACTTATAATATATATATATATATATATTGTTCTATTTGGGGATGGCCATGTTGCCAGTTTAGCCAATGAAAGCAAACGCATTTGGTGTTCACTTGCTTCAGAGTTCTTTCGTCACACTTCTGGGTATTCATCAGTGGTCATTCGCTTTCTTTCTTTTTTTTAATTTACTGATGAAATCACAGAAGTGTGACAAAAGAACTCTAGCCGAAATACAATTAATATGAAATAGAACTGAAGTAAACACCAAATATATATTGCGTGTCCTTTCATTGGCTATACTGGCAACCCGACAACTCCATTCTGTTGTATTTGCTGAAGTTCCGTTTTGATCGGAAGTAAAATTTCATTGGTCTTGTCTTAGGTGATGTCTTCAACTGGTATTTGTAAAATCTCAATGGTCTAGGGTTAGTTGACGTCATCAACTGGTGTTTGTATGGTGTTATTGTATGGTGTTTTGAAGCACATGTGAAGTTATTTTTTATGGAAAAAGTGTGACGTGACATAAATTTGTATGTTGAGACTCTAAGAGGAAGAGGCAAGTGCCGCAGTTATGGCGGTTGCACTATTTGACTAGTGGTATTGTAGTTTTGGTGGCTAATTTGGCCCTGGTGAATAACGTTTTTAGGGATTTCGGTTCTCTCTTGTTTTTAATAATGCTATGTGCTTCCAGTGCCTTTTTCATTCGCACGTCATTCAGTAGGAGGGGTATGTTATTAGTGGATGATGCTGTTTGCTTCTATGTTCCTCGGATTATGTGTTGATACGTAAGCTAAAGTTTCACGAGTGTCATGATGTTTTATTGTTTTCCGATGTCTATCATTTTTGTCACGCTCCATTCCGTTTTTGAGTAGACTAGCCGGGTACTTTCTATCAAGTAATGTGTTTTTAAGTTCTTTGAGTCGCTTTTCCCTGGTTTCGGATTTTGATGCAATCATGCAAATTCTTCTCTATATATTTTAGTATGTTTAGTGTGGCAGGAGGTGAATAGAAGATATTGTTTTGAGTCCGTCGGTCTGAAGAAGATGTCAGTTTCAATTTCAGGTTCTCTTCGTATGATTAGTTGCTCAGGAAGGGTAGTTGCTTGTAGCTGTATCCTATTGTGAATTGGATACTGTGGTTAATGGGGTTGATTAAGTTTTTAAATTTTAAGAGTTGTTCAAGTTTATGTGGGAAAAGAATGAAACAGTCATCCAAATAGCGTTTCCTGTCGGTGAGTAAGTATTTGTGGAAGTTGTCTCCAAATTTCAATCTAGCGTTCTCGTATATTTGAACTTCCAAGTATGCCAAGACAAGGTTGACAAAGGTAGTGGCTACTCTCGCTCCCAACATCATGCCCAACTTTTGTCTATAAGTGTTCTCGTTGAAGTTGAGGAAGTTGTTCTGTAGGTTGGATTTTATGCCTTCAACGATGAATTCTTTTCCGATTCGGTCAGGTATGTCATTTGGGATTTTTTCTAGCCAGTATTGTATGCACATACACAAATACACACACATATGCATATCATTGCGTGTGTGTGTGGGGGGGGGGGGGTGTATTTCCGTTTGAGAAACGGAAGGAAAAGTGATTTTGTCGTTTCGGACATACAGATATTGATATCACAAGAGAGAGGAACGAGGAAAGAGATGGGTGGTGAAAAGGAGAGAAGAAAATAAGTCTGAGGCGGTGTAGAAATGTTGTTCAATGGAGTGGAACCACAACTCATATCCTGCTGGATGTAATTGGAGTGGGTTTTGACTGTGCTAAATATCAGAGTGGGGCGCGGAATCAGAATAACGTAGAGGAAAGTGTTCAGAAATGGGTGCAGTGAGAGAAACATTCTAGTAAATACATGACGAGAGAAAGTTTCAAAATGGTTAAAGTTTGGAAGAAAGCAGCGAATATATGCAAAAACAAGGACGGAAAAAACGGACAATGTTACACTAATACAATAAAATTAATAACTGGACATATAATATATATATATATAATTGTGTCAAGTACCTATAATCCTTTAAGGGATGCTAGCATCCTAGTTTTGCATTGATATATATAAATATTTAAAATATTTATGAATGACAAAAGGATGAAAATAGAGAAAAACCATCATGTATTATGCATGCACGCACACAAATATGTCAGACGTATTTGTTTATATGTACATATATATGAAAATAGCGGTGTTTTAAACGACGCACATATTCTAAAACGCACACATCCGAGTCTGTCGTAGGTCAACCAACACATTAAAATGTAACTCCCTTTTAGGAAATTCTTCTCTGGGGAAATACCCAATTAACCAGTCTCGATATGAAAACTGAAATTAAATTGATTTAATTTAATTACTGTATTCGAACTAATTGGCTATATATATATATATATATATATATATATATATATATATATATATATATATATATATATATATATATGAGGCGGTAGCCAAAAGAAACTTGAAACGTTCTCTGTGAGACAAGTCCGTTGTAATTCAGGCTTCCACCGCTATTTACGACCCTTGGGCATCAGTCTGGTGACCAGCGTCGTTCGGCTATGTCGTACTGTCACATAGTGCATCTTAGTTTTGCATTGCTTCTCTCTTGTTTGCCGTTCTTTGCGATGGCGGAAACGAAGAACCAGCGATCTGCTGTTTCCTGCAAGGGAAAATAGCGCTGAAGCATTTCTCATGCTTCAAAAGCTTACAAGGGCGCTACCACGAGCAAATGTCTTGTTTACCAGTGGCATTCACACATCAGGAATGGTTACTTGTCGCTTGAAGACCAACCTCCTTGAGGCCGACCGTCGACCTCCCGAACGAATGAAAACATCACGGAAATTCATGAACTGATCCTGGAGGACGTTCGCTGAACAACTGATGAACTTGTTGATATGACTGGTATATCCTGGAGCTCCTCTCAACGAATTTTAAGCCAGAGATTGCGAATGAAAAGAGTTGCAACAAAATGTGTGTCTCACTTGCTCTCGGAAGATCAAGAGCAGTCATAAGTGTCATCAACTGAAAAAAACAGTTGGAAGTTGATCCGAACCTTTTTCTGAAGGTCATCACTGGTGACGAACGCTAATGCTACGACGGTTGCGCCCTGGAAATGAAGCCACTATCAAGCCATTGGAAGCATTCTATGTCACCACGCACTCCATTGCGTCAAGTGAAGTCTAATATCAAGACGATACTGATTGGTTTCATTCATGCAAAAGGAATTATCCAAACAGAAGTTGTTCCTTCTAGTCAAACTGTTACACAAACATTTTACTTGACAGTCCTGAAGCATTTGCGAGACGCGGCGAGATGAAAATCCCCCGACGGGTCTCAAAGTGAAGAGTGGTGGTTTTATCACGGCAATTTACCTTCGCACACCGCCTTAGATATGAGACAGTTTTTGACCAAAAATGGCTTGACCCCGTTCATCCATCCTCCCCATTCACTCAGTCTTGTTCCCTGTAACTTATTTTGTGTCCCCACCACCACCCGCCGAATGAAAAAAGTTCTTCAAAGAAAAAGGTTTGCAGATGTAGAAGAGGTGAAGAAAAAAGACGAGGCGTTAAAAAACATCACTTCGCAAGAGTTCTAGAACTGCTTCGAACAGTGGAAAACGCATCTGGGCTGCTGCATTGTTTCAAACGGAGAATACTTTGTAGGCGATAAAAGTGTAAATATGTAAAACTAACTGAATAATATAACATTGCAAAATTCCGGTTTCTTCTGTATACCCCTTCGTATATATATATGTATATATATGCGAGTAAAAATAAATCCAAAAAAAGGGGGTTTTGTATGATTGTGTATAGAGGAATATATTATTTTGTTTAAAAGAGTTCCAACACTGTCCGTTTTTTATGTTTTATTTATATTCCTTGTGGTATTTCATATTTTCTATACCTTGTGGTATTTCATCATGGCCGGTATGACAGACTTTAACTTCTATGTACTGGACCCAGTTTTTTTTTCTAATATCTTTTATAACATTCCTTTCATTATGACATTTGCATGACCGGCCTTCCCTTTTGTAGCTCTCTCTCTTTCAATAATCGTATCCTTTATGCGTGTATATATATACTCAATAATAATAAAGGGTAAAATTAAATAATTAATTCATAATTAATGTATGTATAAATAAAGAAAAGGATGAAGAGACCAATAGCAAAGTTAGAATTATATTTTATGGATAATGTCTTACAGCTGTTTCAGGGAAAATCCAATGTATCCCTTCATCGGAGACGGCAATAGTACAATAATGGATTATTACATCTATAAGAGGAGATTTGTAGTAAGAAGTGAGAGCGATGCGCAGAAAAAAGAACAAAGAAGAAACAGTACTTAGAGTATAGCTCCATTCCAGCAGTAAACATCCATGCAAAGAATCCTTGTGGGTATTTTCCGGAGATAATTGTAATAGCGAAGGTGGATATATATTATATCGTATCCGGAGTATTCTGTGTGTTGTTTACTCAAAGGATAGCCCAAATCAAGTGAGAGATGTGTGTAGGGTTAAGAGGTCAAGCCTTAATACAGGAAGGAAGGGGTGAAGAAGTAGAAATATCAGTTAAAAAGTATTTCTCTATCATAAGATATCTCCCAGACAGCAAGGAAGGGGTGAAGAAGTAGAAATATCAGTTAAAAAGTATTTCTCTATCATAAGATATCTCCCAGACAGCAATACTCTTATTTTACGTAGATAAAGAGAAAAAAATGTGGTTAATCAAAGTCGTGTAGATTCGTTATGTTTTCTCTTTACCTACGTAAAATAAGAGTATTGCTGTCTGGGAGATATCATATGGTAGAGGAATACTTTTTAACTGATATTTCTAAATTTCGGTATATCGTGAAGCAATTTGCTCAACCCTAATTATAATTATGCTTATAATTATAGAATTTTTGTATAAGGTTACCGATTAAAGTTATTTTAACATACCGACCTACTTGGTAAAATTATTAATTATGAATTAATTATTTAATTTTACCCTTTATTATTATTGAGTATATATATACACGCATAAAGGATACGATTATTGAAAGAGAGAGAGAGCTACAAAAGGGAAGGCCGGTCATGCAAATGTCATAATGAAAGGAATATTATAAAAGGTATTAGAAAAAAAAACTGGGTCCAGTACATAGAAGAAAATTCTGAGAGTCAGTTAATTGGAAGATGAATGATCATGGTAAATACACAGAGAAGTTGGGAAAATATGGTTTAAAATATATTGATCAAATAAACACCACCTTGTGAAATATTTACATCAAACGGGATAAGTTGTAAAAGAATAGAAGGTTCTACAGAGAATATAAAATGGAATTTTTTTTTGGAAAGCATGTGGAGTGAAGAGTTAATTTACACGGAGAGGGTCCTGATTGTTAGAGCATCGGGTGCATGCCATACACGTAAAATCCATACTTATTTCTATCGAGGCATTGTCCCACAATCATATTCTAACAATTATTATAATTCCTAACACAAAGACACGGCCACATGTTTTAAGAGAAGGGTTTAATCAATTAAGGAAATCTCAGAACCTGACTAGAAGAGAAGAATGAAAGTAAAAATTGCTCAGTTGAATTATTTGATCAGAGAAACTTAATATAATAGGCAAGCAAATACCACGGCAATAAATTTTGCACTAAATTCTAGAGAGTCTGCCAAGGATGAGGAAATAACTGAAAATTAAAAACAAAGAAATAATGAAGAAATAACTTCAGTATTATGTATTAAACTTGATTCAGTTTAAAAGCTGTTTGGTTCATCATTTTGGTTAACTGGTTTATTGCTCATTAATTTACTTTATGATGCCCTTAAAATGCCTTTGTGTTACAATATAATTTCATTATGCTGTCTTATGTAACAGCCTTATTTCATTTTACAATTGTTTAACAGCCTATCTCACATTGAAATAAAGTGTAATAGCCTAATTTGTACTGAAATTGTATCAGTTTATCGCATACAGTAATTATGAATATAAATTTTCATATTCCAATTGAAAGTATGACTCAAGGTTCACAGACTGGACCGGTTCCTATTTTCAGCATGTTTCTTTTCTTCAAGTCTTATATATGAATACAAATATTTGAAATTCTCAAGTGATTTAAGTAGTCACAACTTTCAACTTGTAGTTGATGTTTTGGAGCTCCAAGCCTTCCGTGTATGTTCAAAAACTATGATGTAATATACAGTTTGCTCTTGATCACACGATCTAATGACCTTTTGTTTGTTTTTGAGATCTGTGTATGAGTTTAGAAACTTATACAGTGAATCGAGTCGTTAAGGTAGGAGATTAAATGCACTACTGTGGTTTATAAATAAACTCAACACACTGAGTTCAATTCCCACCAAAGAGTTAATTCATCTTTTGTAATCTTTCACAGTAGATTTGTCTGAGGACATTTTTCTATTAATAGTCTTAACTAGGAATTGATTATCTTTCTCTTTTGCTCTCTCTGTTTCTATTTTTCTGACTGTCTAAAGCCTTCCCCGTCATCTTTCCGTCTCTGTCTGTGTTTCTGCGTGCCTCTCTCTTCTCTCTCTCATTTACGAAGTAGTCAGAATGTTCAGAACTATAGGAGGGTTAGTAAAACTGTAGCGCACACTATTTATCATGAAAGCATGCTTTCATCTTCCATGAAATTTTGCGGGACCTAGAAAGGAAAAAAAACAAGCTGCTGTTGAGAGTCGAATATGAAAATATGACTCTGTGAAGCAATTTTTTCTATATACAACATCGTAAAACAGCTCCGTATATTAGAATATTAAATAAATTGCGAGTGATTGGCAAGGCACAAAATACCTCGCGGTGTTTGCACCGTCTGATTTGCTTCTGACTTCGAATCTATTCATACTTTTGAGATAAAAAGAGTTTAGTACCAGACAAGAAACAGAGTCGATTTAATCGACTAACTCACTTTCTGTCCTAACTCTTTTGCCTTGTAACTATATTAGAAACAATTCTGAAGCTAGATTTAATAGCTTTGGATTAGTGAGTGAAATAATTTAAGCCTGGGGCAAAGTATTTGCAGAAATGTTTTGAACTTATTTTGTTTTGTGCCTAAATCCCATTGATGTTATTTTTGGTACGTATTCTCAGCGGCGGGATCGATAAAATAATGCATTAGTTACTGACTGAGATTTATTGAATCGATTGAGCCCACCGTTTAATGATTTGTTTCCGAGACTAAATGAAGAAATCAGTATAATATTGAAAATAGGGATCTTTTTTTTTGCCAGTATTATATTGAAGTACTGACGAAATTATCATTATCATGATGCAATTAGTATTTTTGTTTACATTCCATGCTTATATTATGTAACAATGTAGAAAAAAAGTAAATAAAAACCATAACAGATATCAGAATTGTCATGCGAATCAGATAGCAATTTATCCATACTACCTTGAAATATAATTAACGTGTGAAAAATTCCTCAGTAGGAGCTTAGATTGACACTGGATTCGACAATCTAGACCTAATGGCATACATTACGTCAGACACCAAGATGGCAGAAAATGATACCAAAACAAAGAATCACCCCACGTATAACAATACCACACCACATTAAAATCATACACATAACACAGAACACACACACAGTACACTGAAATGTCTCTACCCGGATGCAGTAGGGTGACTTCAAAAATTCCTGTCTAAATAACTATACAGAAACATTCTGGGAGAATACTGTGAGGAGAAGGACAAACAACTGTCGGACAGTGACTCTCTCTCTTTCTCTTTCGTCTTCCTTTCTTGTGTAAAACACAACTCTCGATAGGAACATGCTCAAAATAGGTAGTATCAATGTACGTAGCTTGGGGCCGCCTTGGAAACAAGGCTACCTGTTAAATGACATTAAATCATAGAATCTGCAGGCAAATGGCACCACGTGTGTCGACTTGCTTTCAAGCAACTCTACCGTCTGGAACCAAATTTGTGCGAATGCAATTCCGTAAAGGCGTTCTATGGAGGATTAATGGACGGGAGGTGCGACGACGTTCTCTGGCACAATCTGGGCGTCGACTAAGAACACCTGACTCGCCTGCTCGGGACAACTTTCGAGCCAGGACCTATGGACAATCACCAGAGATCCCTGGCCTGGCAGTGCCATCGAGAAGCATTACCTGTTTGGGATAAGCTCTACAGGCACGGTTCGAGACACACCAGACCGACATGCCCGAGATACGGTCAGAGCGACGGAACCGTTATGCACACACTCGTTCAGTGTCCAATCATTTCGGACCTGTGGGCATATGCCGAATGGCTGCTGTCATGTGTGGGATAAGTTCGTTTGTCGGCTGAGTCTATCGTGAAAATCGCTCTGCCACCTTCCCTCACCAGGAAGTCAAGGTAGTGCTCATGGTACTGGTGGCCATGGTGAAAGAATGTGTTTGGTGGACTCGAGCGAAAGGTTTAGAGACAAACTTATTCCTCTCTGGCCAATCGCGCATTAACGTTTTCAAGTACCACTTGAAAAGGAAAGTGAGAATACAGAGGCAAATTTTGTCTCGTGTAAGTTTCAATAAGAGGTGGGTGAATGTAGTAAAGATGGTACTTGCAAATGACGAAACCGCTTTGAGCATGATCCAGTAAATCGAGAAAAGAGAGGGAGAGAGAGAGAGAGAGAGAGAGAGAGAGAGAGAGAGAGAGAGGGAGAGAGAGAGAGGGAGAGAGAGAGAGGGAGGGAGAGAGAGAGAGAGGGAGAGAGAGAGAGAGAGAGAGAGAGAGAGAGAGAGAGCACTTTGTACTCATGTGTCTTTCCCTCCGTGCCTGCGGTTACCGTGATCTTTTCCGTGGGTTTTTCTTTCAACTGATAAACCTAATCTTTCTTTTTACGTTTTTAATGTCTTCAGATAGGCAATCCACTTTGATCGTTTCTTCTTTTTTTCACGATCCCTTTTGATCGGAATTGTATAGTTCTCTTTTTTTTTTTCGAAAAGAAAAGCTTTACATTGTATTTTGTACCCTCTGTTTTCAGCCCCTTGTGGCTAATAAAGAAACATCTATCTCTATGTCTGTCTGTCTGCCTGCCTGTCTATGTATGTATGTATGTATGTATGTATGTATGTATGTATGTATCTATCTATCTATCTATGTCTATTTATATACTATCTATCTCTCCACCTATCGGTATGTCTGCCTGTCTGTCTATTTATCTATCTATCTATTTATCCGTCTTTCTCACTATCTATCTATCTCTCTGTCCATATATCTATATATCTATTTATTTGTCTGTTTGTCTCTCTTTCTGTCTATATGTCTGTCTATCTATCTACCAAATTCATAAATTCATCCGCTCGGAGCTATAGTAAAAGACACTTGCCCAAAATGTCACACAGAGTAACTGAACTCGAAGCTAACTTTTACTGAAGCGGACAGCCTTAGCCTATAGCTATTTCTAATAAAGAAACTTCTTTACTCATCTAAATCACACATACAGTGATAGAGTAGAGCCAAAGTTTAGTGTTACTAACAGACTTCATTCGGCGTTAATTTATTTCGATTGCGCATTTGGTGCATACAGCAAATGAGATGAGAACTAACCAGTTAGATTTATTTTATTTGACGTATCATTAGTGGAACTTTAATACTTCATGAGAGACCGGTAAAGCTAGATAAACTTATGTGCATAATGTCTCACATCTTGTCAATATTCTGTGTTGAAAGACTTTATAGTTAATACAATTAGTTCTCATATCAAAATTACTGACATATACTACCATTAGATCTATTTCACGCATACACACAAACACGTATATATGCGAGCATATATACATATATATATGTAAACACGCACACACACATATATGTATATATATATATATATATGTGTGTGTGTGCGTGTGTGTGTATGAGCACATGTATACGTATATCAATATACATATATGTGTGTGCGTGTGTGTGTGCGTGTGTTTGAGCGCATTTATATATATATATATATGTGTGTGTGTGTGTGTGTATGTGTGTGTGTATGTGTGTGTGTGTATGTATGCATGTAAGTCTCCATATATGTATAGCGTAATAGGACATTATATAAACGACAAAGGAACAAGAAATTATATAATGAACTTCATTAGCTTAACCATTTCTGCTATTAGATGTAATGCACTCACATTTGAGTGCTTCTGCATAACCTTACAGTTTTGTCATATATGTAGCTCCGACGAAGCAGTAAGGTGATACGCAAACACTCAGATAAGAATTCATTCCTTAATGTCTTGTCATTTATATAATCTCTTCTTACACTCAGTACTTGACTGACACTTTTTTCTGAAGTATACGTATACTGAGTTGTAACATTAGGTGTGTATAGTATCAAACGAAACGTGTTAATGTGTGTGTATGGGCCGACCAAAGCCTTGTGAGTGGATTTGGTAGATGGAAACTGAAAGAGGTCCGGCGTATATATATATATATATATATATATATATATATATATATATATATATATATATATATATATATATATATATATATATATGTATGTATTCATTTAAAATACAGAGATGCCTATAATAGGACATATGACCCGCTAGAAAGAGCAGCAAAAGACTACATACCACAAAAATAGGGATAATTTCGAAAGGGAATGAAAAATAAAAACATTTACCAATCTTTATTCTGTACCATGTTTTTAAGTCAATTTAGTAACATAAAAATATATCTTACAATGGTCGGACTATCATCGGCAGAATGACCAGACAACATATGAAACACGAGTCATATGTTTCATATGTTTAATTTTCCAAACTTACCGCGTATTTGCGGTTTACATAATCGGTAGCAAATACAAAAAATGCCGATTTTCTTTCAGAAATTAGCCAAAAAATGTTATCATTATTAATAAATTATAGGGTAGCAAAAAAAATTTTAGAAATTTTATTTACCACCAGTGGTCTTGCGAGAGTAAAAATCAGTCTAAAATTTTTTTTGGTACCCTATAATTTATTAATAATGATAAAATTTTTCGGCTAATTTCTGAAAGAAAATCGGCATTTTTTGTATTTGCTGCCGATTAGGTAAACCGCAAATACGCGGTAAGTTTGGAAAATTAAACATATGAACACAGGCCATGCTCCCTATGACTCGTGTTTCATATGTTCTCTGGTCATTCTGCCGATGATAGTCCGACCATTGTAAGATATATTTTTGTTACTAAATTGACTTGAAACCATGGTACAGAATATAGATTCTACAGTTCTATATTTAAGAGATGAGGAATTATTAACATTATTTACATTATTTACATTTGACGGATATTTGTCCTCATCTTGTTTGTTGTTAACACAAAGTTTCTGTGTAGAAACTACCTACTTCAGTATGATATATATCGACAAGAAGATGGTTTAGCTATGGGTTCGCCATTATCACCGATAATAGCCAATATATACATGAAATACTTCGAGAATTTGGCTTTAGGATCAACACCACTAAAACCAACCATATGGCTGCGATACGTTGATGACACCTTTATTCTCTGGCCCCACGAGCAAGATGTTCAAATGCTGTTAGATCATGTGAACTCAATAAATCCATCCATACAGTTCACCATGGAAAAGGAACAGAACAATCAGCTGGCATTCCTGGACGTATTAATAACACGCACCGAGTATGGATTCAGGACATCCGTATATCGCAAGCCAACCTTCACTGGACGATACCTTAACTTCAATTCCCACCATCCATACAGTGTAAAGAGAGGAATTGCTCAGTGCCTAAAACACCGAGCAAAGAATATAAGTAGCGATCGTGATACCCACCACGAGGAAATGATCAAGCTCAGAAACAATCTATTAAGAAACAACTACCCCAAGAACATACTATCTACTCCAATTATGAAGAAAAGAGACGATGAAACCAATAAACTGTCTACAGTCTGTCTACCCTATGTGAAAGGCCTCTCCGAAAAGATACAAAAGATATGCGGCCCATATGACATCAGGGCAGTATTCAAGAGCAATACAACACTTCGCAAATATCTCCTTCGGGTAAAACCACCAACAGAAGAGAATATGACCAGAAACTGCGTGTACTCCATCCCATGCAGCTGTGGTAGGTTATACAAAGGCAAAACATGTCGGCCCCTCAAAATAAGGGTAGGAGAACATCGCAAAGCTGTGACACGAGGAGATATTGATAAATCAGGTATAGCTGATCATGTATGGAAACATGGAAACCACCTCCCCCTGTGGGATGAAGTTAAAATAATAGACAGGGAACAACACTGGAAAATACGAAAACTAAAAGAAGCAGCACATATGCTAGGACACAACAACCTCCTAAGCAGACCGAGTGCAGATATGAATAGCATATGGGAACCGGTATTGAGGAAGGATAGAAAAATAATAGATTTAAAAGCCTTAAAATTCACTCCATAATTGCCCACGGGCATATGGCGTAGTGGTTAAGAGCGCGGGCTGATTAATAATAGTAATAATAATAATAATAATAATATAATAATAGTAACATCGTTAGGAATGAGAACCCAGGTTCGAAATTTCCCCGAGTCACCTGACGAAGGCTGGAGGGTATATCATCCGAAACGTTGTGTTAACAACAAACAAGATGAGGACAAATATCCGTCAAATGTAAATAATGAGAATATAGATTGGTAAATGTTTTTATTTTTCATTCCCTTTCGAAATTATCCCTATTTTTGTGGTATGTAGTCTTTTGCTGCTCTTTCTAGCGGGTCAGATTCCTATTATAGGCATCTCTGTATTTTAAATGAATAATACATAGTCTATTGACTGATTTTTACTGTCGCTCGAGAGTAAAAATATATATATAAATTTAGTAAATGGAGTAAAACGCATATGTTAACTGAATACTTTTATTTCCAACATATGTTTCGAAGGTTACAAATTATACCTTCCATAGGAATAGGTGATATTGATATGAATGTAATCTTCTCTTCAGGGAAATGCATGAGAGCCAGCTTAAACGTAAGACATTTTAACCGAATATGAGAGCTGTAGTTGGAGAAGATTGTTACGTAATTTATTCTGATATATACATATATATTTATATACTATTTTACTTGTTTCACTCATTTGACTGCAGTCGCTGGAGCACCGCATTAAAGAGTTTTAGTGGAAGAAACCGGCCACAGGACATATTCTATGTAAGCTTAGTATTTATTGTATCGGAATTTTTTGCCGAACCGCTAAGTCACGGAAACATAAACACACCAACAACGGTTATCAAGCAGACACAAGCACACGCACGCACGCATTCATAGATGGTGGGCTTCTTTCAGTTTCCGTAAAACAGATCCACTCACAAGGATCTGGTCGGCCCGACGCTACAGTAGAAGGCACAAGTCCAAGGTGCCACGCAGTGGGATAGAACCGGGAACCATTCGGTTGGGAAGCAAGCTTCTGACCATACAGCCATGTATGTGTGTGTGAATGTGTATATATATATATATGTATGTATATATGTGTGTGTGTGTGTGTGTATAATATATATATATATATATATGCGTTTGAGTGTGTGCGTGTGTGTGTGTTGTGTGTGTGATTTGTATATGTATATGCACACACACACACACACACACACACACACACACACACCACACAGACGCAAATGTATTTACGTATTTATTTAAGTTTTGATCACTTGATGGTTGTTTTGTCGCTTCTTGCATCAAACGTAGAAACACACACGCGCTCATATGTTAAAATTCAATTCAATGAGTTTATAGTTACTACTGTAATTGTGAAGTAAGAAATAAGATACATGAAATAGCGTAGAATTATTGCGTGATTCGATAATGTTTTGAATGCTCAGTCCTAGGCCAAATATATTTATGTCTAGTAAGAAAAATCATAGCTTTTGGACACTATGGAATATCTGTGGATAATAAAGAATTGTGTATAAAACACAAAGCATTCAATTAAAAGAGTGAACTGTGCATTACTAATTTTATGTGGGTTGTGCAAGCAACATGAATAATTGGCAACAGGCTGGTATGACCAGTTCGCATGCCAAGTTTGTTGCTTTAATCATCGCCACCATCACTTGACCTGCCGCTGCGTAATACCACAATGGCTACGAGAAGGGTTGTGATAAGAGATCCTTCTCCTAAATATAAACAGATAAACAATTCCGATGAGTTGAATTTATAGATCACAGCCAGAATCATTTGATTGACTTCAAGTTGACTCAGGTCATCTCCAACTAAATCTACGGGGCTAAGCAACATCTAAGCCACAATAGCAGCAACAATACTACTATCGTGAACAAGAACATCATCAACAACAATGATAAGAACATCAACAGCAAATTCAATTCTGATTGAAATATCTGCAAGCCTTTCTGATTCTGTCGTTGTTATCCTTTAGCTCTAGAAGCCAATCTATTATTATTAGGAAGGTCATCCTGTCAGTTACGTTTGCAAAAGTATTAAAGTACGATAAATGTGTTATATATGAATTGTGAGAAAGGGGTCAAATGTGGAGTGAAGATCGATAATATTAGGTTTCCTGAATAGTAGTTATCAGTAAAGTCATTAACAACTGCTACATCATTCGATCATTCAGCTTTTCTTGCATCTCCACAACCTCTTCCTTTTATCTACATCTGAATCTTCCTCTTTTGCATTCATTTTTATTCCTTCCTATTTACTGTATTTCTCTTATATATACTCTTATTCTCCTTCTAGATGTAGATTTTTCTTTCTCTTTCTTCCATTTATCTACATCTATAGCTTCCTCTCGTTTACTCCTATTCCTCATTCGTCAATCTTTTAGTTATATATCCTCCCCATTTTACTTTCACTTTATATATTTATTTTGTTATTTCTTTCACTTTTTATGAAACCTATCGCTCATGTCTTAACACTTCCATACTATTCACTCTCGTGCTGTTTTCCTTTTATTCTTTCTTTTTTTTTATTTAATTTCTCCCTGTCGCTAGTTCTTACTTTATTCCTCCATACACTGACAAATTCTCCTTTTTTTAATTCCCATCTCATTAACCCTATAATACATTGCATTTCAATCTTTCTATTCAACTTTTACCACTCTATATACGTCTTTCTATCTCAATGCTTCTGCATTGCTCTATAACCTCGTTATTTCGTTTCTCAACTCATTGTTCTATAATGGAGTCTATTTAAATCATGTAAAGTGGCATTAGTTGCTCAAGGCTTGAATATATCTCCCTTCTGAAGTAAACGCTTTTGAAAATTATATCGCTTTGACGTATTTTTGTCTTCCTTTCATTTCATAAATTCACAGATTCACATCTCCGTTTTTCTGAAATATCACTCAGTTCCAAATTTAAAGCAACATCTCTCCAATGTTCTTTTCACAGATTATATCTCATTGTTTTATATTACCACGTGCGGGTAATCCTCTTTTCTTTACACTTTATTACTTTATTTCAATCATTTCTACTTCACTCACTCTCTTTACTCTTTCCCTTTCCTCTATCGTATGTACAAACTCTTCCCTGCAGATTTACTAACAAATGCACAAATAAACTGCATTTGAATTATTAACTATGTATTTCAATTTTCTGTTTCTTCTCATTTATTTTCATTTTTCAAATATCTTTTCCTTCATGTCCTTTCTTTCTCTCCCTCTCTCTCTCTCTCTCTCTCTCTCTCTCTTTAGAAACTAATTTTCCAAAAGCCCACACTCTATAGATATCCTTTCAACACATCTGCCATTCTTACCTTCTCCCTCCCTGTCATTTTACTCCTCCACATTTATTCGACTTCCATTTTTCTTTCTCATATTCACTATCATTTTCATTATATTCTATCCTCATGTGATTGAATTATAAAGCAGTCATTCTTTCAAATCCCTTATTTTGGCATTTTCATTTACTCAAGGTTATCCTCTAAAGTGCTGGTTTCAATAGCTAATATATCAATTGTTTATTATGACGTTAATAACTTTCATAATATTCACAATCTCCGGTGACAGCCAACATACTCTTAATTCTCTTACTTTTAGCACTTCGTCTCCATTTTGGTTTTGCTCTAATGCTTACTACTAAACACTTACGTCACCCTCATCTGGAGTATATGTGCATTTTTCTTAATTTCATATCTCAACTATAAGTTGTTATTCGACCCTTAACTTCAATGATTCATCTGAAATATTAATTCAGTCTATTGCTAGCAGCTGCCTACCTATGATATAGACTTTTGATGAACAGATGGCATCAATCACTATCTCAGCAGGAGGTTTCTACTGTCCAATCTAATATCGAATGGATTTGTCGACTACATTTGAAAGCCAGAATGAGATTTTATCAATTTGTTATGTAATATGCCAGATACGAGTGCTAAGTCTATAAGTATATTTCTGACACGGACAATAATGATTTAAATAAATATTTGTGCATGACAGTAAACACAATCCAATAATGAATATCTCATCAGAATGGACAGTCCTCTGTTAGATATGTATAATCCTCTATTCTAATCGAGAGGCTATTTATTCTGTCAGTGACATATAACATAAAAGGGAAGAAGATATATATGAACTTGGTTTAATATTTTCAGGGATAAATTCAAAGAAATTATAATAATGATATTATAAGCAACTATTTTTATTTTTCGATGTTCAAAAAATAAGAAAAATATAATGCTTTACTATATCTTCCAAATAGGTCTACTCTGAATAGAGTCTAAAATAAATGCAAAATAAAAATTGATTAGTGCATAAGAAATCATTGTACATGCGGTATTTTCAGGATTTACTATTGTTTAAATCTGTAGATGAAATAAAAAATATAAAGATGTCTGAAAAATAGGTAAGCAGTCAAATGTTTGTATTATAGAATATTAATGGAAGTTTAGTGACGAATAACATATATGATATAATTTAGAAGGTTCATATATAAGACTACAACCACACATCGATTTTTGTTCACGACTTGTTTTCTGCTATATTCTCCTGAATGTTGGGCACATTTATCACACAAATTCAGTGACATACACGAATATATAAATTCTTTAACACCAGTTTCCAAAACATGGCTTCAGATTAAAATTACTTCAAAATAAGTTTAATCTGCTTCCATAATTTTTTTTATTTTTAAGAAAATTTAAATGTCCAGTAAGTTGGTTGCAACGACGAGACATAAACTAAAGAATTTCCCACCATATGCATATTACCATGCGATATCCTCCACCCTCGGCAGGTCGAATACCGCGAATCTCCATCTCTGTTTTTCTTGTGTGTTTAACCCTTCAGTGTGTTTAACCCTGAAGTATTCAGATTAAGCTGTTAAATGTAATGCTTATCTATTCACATCGTATTTTTTTTAAATCCCGTGGCTTCAAGATTTTGATGACGCGTTTGTTTATTATTAGAATGATATTGCAGAGCACGTGTGAGAAGTTGGATCTGACCAGTTTGATCATGAAAGTAGCAGAATATTTTGGCCAGATATAGCTACTTTAAGTCTTTCTGATTTTTGATATAATCTAACCACAATTTAATGACCTTTCTCCTGCTTTCAATTCTTTTCACCTTCTAATAAAAGTCTTTGTAAACTATATTTCTAATTAAGCATAAAACATATTTAATTTTAACTTTTATATTTCTTGATAGCTAATAACATTTTCGTACAGTTTTGGCATTCTTTGTATTTTCTAACTGGTTTTATGTTGTGTTCATGATAGTTGCAAATATGTTATTGAAACTCACTTCTCAAAGACTTGCAATCTATTTCATAGCAGATATGAAAATCTCATTAAATGAAATTAGAATAACAGAGATGATATCAATATACGCAACCAAAATTACAGCCATTTTTGGCAATGATGTAAACGTTATTAGATATTCATAAAAATAGGTTTTAATAAAGCGGACCTTCTTCAGTTGAGACTGCCGGTGGTGGTCCTCAGTGTGAAAAAACTTATCTCAAGGTAATCTAACGACTTAGATTTGATATATGATGCGTGTTAGAAGTGAAGAGAGGAAGAATCAAGAATTACCAAGTCGTGATATACGTTATATAATAGACACGAAGAATCACAGAGGAGAAAATTGAATTAATTAGAGAAATCTATATGACTGAAAAAAAAAACAAACTAAACGCTCATGATATTACAAAAGATGCACCAGAAGTAAATGAGAGAACCTTTATACTCTGGTTTGACAAATAAGAATTAACGACTAAACTTTCTTTGAAGAGAATATACAAAGCGATTTTCAGTTTTAGTGAAGTGTTGTCAGATAAAGAGTATGCAAAGTAAAATGTGAACATATCACGGATAGAACGCCGTAATAACAATTATCTAAATTAGGGTTAAACGGGAGACAAATACTCGTATTTAGTATAGTCTGATCAAAAATGTGCACAAAATGTTAATCTGTGGTTACTTCCTCGCAGACTGAAGCGGCCTACTGGCATGATCGTGGACTTTTTAGATTCTGACCTTAAGTCCAACTGAAGTCAGCATTGCATTTCATCATTTCGGGGACGATAAATAAAATTACCAGTCATGTACTCAACTGATAAGCTCCCACTGTAATCCCTGGCCCAGGTTAAAATGTGAAACAAATATTTCATTCCAGTCACAGAAGAATACATTAAGAATTATGATCATAGCGAAACAAATGTGTGCAAATAGTGCATAAAGAATAATTGTAAGCTCTACGTAAAGGTGCAAAACATCTCCAAGGAATAAGTCGAAAGAAATGCTTCCTTGTATATCGAAATACAACCAAGATACAACTCCATTAAAAACTAATTCATTTTGAACGTCCTTTAGCACAGAAAATAAACGGAAACGAAACAATCAGTAATATCCATATATGCACAAACACGCATATACGCATATACATATATTCACACACGAACACATTAAATATACATGTACACATATATAAACACGTGTATAACTGAGTATGTATTTATATATTTACCTATCTATACATATTTGTCCGTGTTTGTGTGTATGTGTGTGTAAACACTTTTGTATACTTATATTTGTGGTATGTGTCTACATATAACTGCATATATTTGACAAAGTTCAGTACACAGTGCTTCTTCTTCAACTTCAAGATCATTAATTATCTCTCTCCTTACAAGCGAAAGACAATCTTTGGCAAATTGTTACTAGACAGTGCCAAAATATTATCAAATGTAATCTCAAAAGGGCACGGAGATAAGAAATGTGACTGCTTGGTGTATTTTCATTGTTTGTATGTCATTGTGTGAATCACTGATGCAAAGGTCACTTTATACTAATACATTCATACATACATACCTACATACATACATACATACATACATACATACATACATACATACATACCTACATACATATACCTATATGTGCATGAAACGGTATATAACATATATATACCTAGATACATTTAAGCATATATGCATATATACACATATATATGTATAAATATATTATATGTATCTGTACTTATCTATCTATTATCTATGTGTGTCTCTCTATATATGGACATATATATTGACTTACGTATTAATATACATATACGTATATATATATATATATATATATATATATATATATATATATATATATATATATATATATATATATATTTATATATATGTATGTATGTATGTATGTATGTATGTATGTATAGGTATGTATGTATAATGTATATATATATATATATATATATGTGTGTGTGTATATATGTGTATATATATATGTATATATATATATATATATATATATATATATATATATATATATATATATATATATATATATATATATATATATATATATATATATATATATATATATATATATATATATATATATACCTATTTATAGAAGGAATCCTGGAATTTAATGCATAATGCATTTCATTTGATATATTTTAATTCATCAGAAATATACATGCAATTAAGTTCGTTATTCATTATATTATTTTTTTAAAAGGAGTCTGCATACAGGCTACATGCAGTGAGGAAGGGTGACTGTGATGTGTAAAATGGACGAGCGGTAGTACATTTTGGGAACTTTTGACTGTGGCGACAATCTGATATTGGCCCTTGCAGATTCATATAAATATTCTTAAGTATCCATCTTATTTTACCGAAGATTAATACGCAGCTATTTTTAGATGTTGCACTTTTATCATACTCACTTCATAGAAGCCTTAAAGTGTATACTTAAGTTTGGTGAGATTGTTTGTTCTTACTGGTTCTCAAATGTTAGCAAATAATGTCTCACAAACGCCAGAAATTGTATTCTCTACATATAAACTTATGCTTAATTAAGATCTTGGTGCAATAAGACAACTAGTATCTATGAAACCGCTTGGTCAGCACAGAGCACATCTTAAAGACTATACTACAGAAGCAAGAATTTGAAATGCACTGCAATACTTCTCTTCCGGATGTAGCCGTAAATCTATCCTAAATCAGGTAAAATCACGTACAAGGCGGGACGATACTGCAAAAAATATGGATTGCTTAAAAGTTCCTGGACTTAAGGGTATTGCGAGAATTCTAGCTGGACTCTTAACATACCGAGTTCGTTTACAGGGCTTAGAAAAACTGAAGGAACGCTGCAAAAAGTGTGTGAAACTGAGAGGAGTATATTTTGAATAAAATTATAATTAACTGATCCTCCTGTATTTTCTGTGATCCAAAGCCAGGAACATTTCAGCACCCCTTCGTAATAACGGATCCCATTTATTAGGTTACCATATTTGCTCCACCATTCAAGAGCAGCTTTTATCCAGAAAATTTCTGTGTGAGACGGGTTAACCTTCTTATAACTACACCATTTGTTTCTATTCTGCTGGATAGCAACTGGGACGACCCACATCTCAAAAATTTTAAATCAGGCTTATAGTTCCAAGCCCTGTCAACATTTTTAGCACAATTAAACCTCACCGGCTGCATGGTCTTAATAATTCCTTATTGTCAATATAGTCTCGATTAACGTCATATCTGCAATAACGTGATGATATCGTCCAAGTATAACGTGTATTACATTAAGTGTCTCGGTTTTTCAATCCTTCTACCTTCTCCACAACAGAAGAGACAAAATACAAAAGGATGATGGGGAAGCATATCACCGACGCAGCGATATATGATATCATATATCTCCGCCAGATATCATATATCTCCACCAGACAATAAAATCTTACTTACAGTATATCTCTGCTTCCAAGGATTCACTCTTTACTCGAAACTAGAATCGGTGTATGTGTAGTTTCCACTTTGCCAAACATACACTTCTCATCTCAACATTAGCCATAGCTCTACTGAATCTAATCCATATTCTCCTCTACTCCTTCAGATACACTTACTTGCCTTACTAATTGTCGAACGTATCTAATGCACTGTAACTCTTTGATCATACGATTAGTTGCATAAAAGACATCTCCTAATGTTGTCAACCTCATGCGCGAACGCTTATAAGAGAGTAAGGGCCTACTAAATACACAAAATATTTTTAGTTGGGCGGCTAATTAGGTATATGACCCAAGTATACCACAAAGTGTTTTAAATTGTATACCATCACCTCCAGTATTTAACTAGTATTTTATTTCTTGATCTTGAATGGATGAAAGCATAGTATACCTCCACGAGATTTGAAGTCAGAAAGTAAAGACCTAGGACAAATATTACAAAGTAGTTTTTCAGACGTTCTAACGATATGATCACGCTGTTGCATTTCTTGTAACTATAGTGGAACCATTACATCCGTCCCTCAAATAAACATATGAATTCGTAGTATATATATATATACTACGCGCAGTAAATATATATATACGAGGCGCAGGAGTGGCTGTGTGGTAAGTAGCTTGTTTACCAACCACATGGTTCCGGGTTCAGTTCCACTGCGTGGCACCTTGGGCAAATGTCTTCTACTATAGCTTCGGGCCGACCAAAGCCTTGTGAGTGGATTTGGTCGACGGAAACTGAAAGAAGGCCGTCGTATATATGTATATATATATATATATATATATATATATATATATATATATATATGTGTGTATATATATGTATGTGTGTATATGTGTCTGTGTTTGTCTCCCCACCATCGCTTGACAACCGATGCTGGTGTGTTTACGTCCCTGTAACTTAGCGGTTCGGCAAAAGAGACCGATAGAATAAGTACTAGGCTTACAAATAATAAGTCCTGTCGTCGATTTTCTCGACTAAAGGTGGTGCTCCAGCATGGCCGCAGTCAAATGGCTGTAACAAATAAAATGGTAAAAGGGATATATATATATATATATATATATATATATATATATATATATATATATATATATATATATATATATACACTCAAGTTTTTCTCTCTTTGATACCCGTATAGATAGATTAAGTGTGTTCACCTTGATGCAACGAAAAATACAGGATATGAGAGCTGGTGTAGGAGAGAAATGACTGCGGCAGTACTTGCCAGTTACACTATTTATCGACTACAAAGTAACGAAAATAACTTTGGACTTCCCCTAGATTTTATCTCACATCTCCATGATCCGGAACAAATAATGCAATACATTACATGTGACGAAGCTGACTAGTGCTCTGTTAACAATATTTAGTATTAACTCACAGCGGGTGATTTATCTAGATTATTAGAGCTTCGTAAAAATTATTTTCGTGTTTAATCTCAGCCTTTCTTGCTGAGTTCAATTTCACCTTGGACATTTTTCTTTTCACTATACCACCAGTAAAACAGGCACCAGCGAATTATATGGTGTAATATAAGCTGCAGCACATTATTAAGCCAAATTATTGCCCCTTGTTCCTAAGTTATAAATCAGTAATACTTCTTCAGCTGAATTGACGTAACCGTTGAAAACGTCACGAGAGACATCGATCGGTCCTTCACTCCAGTATTCGAACGCGTTACATTCAAAGTTCAAACAGCGCTGTCGCTGTAGATGTGTTTTTTTCTTTTCATTTCATGGTTCCCTGGGTCGATAAAATAAATGCGAGGCGAGCACAAATTCGATTTAATCGAATATACCCATCTGCCAAATTATGTGGCCTTGTGTCTATATTAGAAATCAATATTTTAAATATTACTTGTAACAGAACAACTACAAAATACCGCAGTCACAGCCGCATCACTTATACTGATTATTTCCGCCTTCAGGGAATTTACGGTAAATTTCTCTTCCTATGCATAAATTATTACCCTAACTCATATCAATCTACTCATTCATTTATATATTCATTACGTTTTTGATTTTATATCATCAGAATATAATCACATTTCGCACACGATACACTGAATATATGCCTATGCCACTTTGAGAATATGTATGAATATGTACACATACTGTATATATATATATATATATATATATATATATATATATATATATATATATATATATATATATATATATATATATATATATATATATATATATATATATATATATATATATATACATATATATGCATATATATACATATTTATATATGCATATTTATATACACATATATACATACATATATACATATATATGCTCATATATATGTATATATATATATATATATATATATATATATATATATGTGTGTGTGTTTGTGTGTGTTTGTGTGTATGCATATTTATATTGTATGGATATTTGCACATTCACACACACACACACACTATATATATGCATACAAATATATACATATATATATTCGGATTTACATAAACGAGTGTCTGTTTAGCAGACATTTCCGTGTGAGTATATATATATGTATATATACGCAAATATAGGCGTGTATGTACATATATCGGCATATATATAGATATATATTTCTTTATATATGTATATATATTTGTATATGCATGTGTTTGCATATTTATGCATAAATGTGTATTTAGTTATACGTACATATATGTATTTATTGTTAATTACTTACCAAGATAAAAGAATGGCGCATTATTATTATTATTATTATTATTATTATTATTATTATTATTATTATTATTATTATTATTATTATTATTATTATTATTACGCATAATTATACATCTCTGAACGAAATATGAAGCGAATTACAAATGCTGCATCAGCGTCTATCTATCTATCTATCTATCTATCTCCTTTAATCATTTATTTCCCTCTATATACTCAACAATATACATATAGATCGCTCACACCTTGTGTCTCTTGCTGCTTATTTTGATGTCGTTCATTTTGTATTCATTTCTTTCTGTATACTCATCGTAAATTAGCTGGCAATTATGATTCCGAATAGGGAAATGTTATGTAAGACTGTCGGCCAAATTACCAACAAATAACAAATATAGACATCTAATCCAAATTATTCTAAATTACGATTATACATCACTATTATGATGATTTACCTCTAAATAAACCTATACGGCAACGACCTCTTAGTAAAAACATAGGTTGAATTATAAGCTTGGAGAAAAATGCATAAGGGTAATGGCAACACATAACAGTTGTTGCGCATTTTCATGTTTCTGTGTTCGTTTAGAAGTAGTGTACAGATAATAAAATATGTGCCTAGTGTTTCAAGTATTGACCCGTACAAGTCTGTGTCACCTAATAATGGGTAATAGGACTGGGGCACTGAAAGTTAAGTGACGTCTCTACGGTCACACTTACTCTAGTGATATAAAGAGTGCAATTTGCACCAAAACGGAAATAAAAGATTTTCTCTCGTGGTAACAAGTGGAGCATAGTTTGTTCTAATAGAACATCTACATTTAAGTAGGGATAAATATTACCTCTCTGTATTAATACTGCCTCTGCCACTTATATATTTTTTCACAAGCTAATTAGCTAACTGCGACACCTGCCCTTGCTGTTGTGGCACAGTCAATCTATATATCGCTGGCGGGAAGATGAATCGCTGCTACCACTAGCGGTCAAGTGACCATCGTTGAAAAGACCAGACAATGTCGAAATCACGTAACCTGGTGATATCGGCGCTGGAGGGTGCAGGAATTTATCTTCCCGATAGCGATATAAGCAAGAGTGCATTTTGTATCAAATAGCCAATATAAGAGTTTCTCGCATTGAAATCAGAAACGGATTAAGTGGGGATAAATATTACTCCTCGGTATTAATACTACCTCTGTCGAATATATACAGCTTTTAACATATGTTTACATATAGGAGCAGGATTAGCTATGTGCTAAGTAGCTTGCTTACCAACCACATGGTTCCGGGTTTACTCCCACTGCGTGACAACTTCGGCAAGTTTCTTCTACTATAGCCTCGGGCCGACCAAAGCCTTGTGAGTGGATTTGGTAGACGGAAACTGAAAGAAGGCCGTCGTATATATATATGTATATATGTATGTGTGTGTGTGCGTGTGTGTGTCTGTGTTTGTTCCCCCAACAACGCTTGACAACCGATGCTGGTGTGTTTACGTGCCCGTAAATTAGCGGTTGGGCAAAACAGAACGATAGAATATGTATTAGGCTTACAGGGAATAACTCCTTGGTTAGATTTTCTCGACGAAAGACAGTGCCCAAGCATAGCCGCAGTCAAATGACATACAAATAACAGAATATAAATGAATAGTCTTTTTATAATTTTAGATAAGCTACCTGACTGAAACAATAAAACAGCCATCTTTATCTTTTATCTTCATAATTTACTTGTTTCGTTTTTTAGACTGTGGCCATGCTGGAGCACCAAAAATTCTCCACGAACGAATCGACTACAGATCTTTTTATGCTTGGTACTTATCCTATTGATCTCTTTTGCCGAACCTCTACTTACGTAAACTCGCCAACACAGACAGAAAAATACACACAGTACACACGCACTCAAGCGCTCGCGCGCATACACACACAGAAAAACACAGACACACACGCAGAAACACACACACAGACACCCGCATGCATACATATATATGGCAGGCTTCTTTCATTTTCCATCTACTTAATCCACTCACGCGGAATCCGTCAGTCCGAGCATTAGAAGTTATCGGCCGTAGGTGATACACAGTGGAACTGAACACGGAAATGTGTTGTTGGCAAGTAAACTTCTTACCAAACAGCTACATCTATGTATTTTCATTTACATAAATATATGCAAGTTACATGGATTCACATGTATGAATCTTTTAATCGGGAGGAAAACGCCATCGGTGACCGATTTCAAGGCATCTATAATTGGTGGACGAGGGGCAGAATGTCGTCATTAATCTCCAATATAAACCTGGATCCTTTAAACAGAGACGAAGCTTATAAAAGCACCCAGAGCTTGGTGCTTTTGCACCCAGATGATAGCTTAAATCTAATATCATGTAGTGATTTGATCTCAGACCGCAAAACGCCGAAACAAATACCGAAAGGCATCCGGTTTTAAATCCTAACAATTAGTGCAGTTATAAAAATGGAAGGAATCACAATTTAAAATCCGACACGCTGTACATCAAATACTTTCAAGAATAATTTATTATAAGAGACACTACTTTTACAGAACTTGCTCAGATATATTCATTGAAAATTTATCTGGGAGAGCCATAGGTAGATGTTTGATGAACTTGAATAAGCATTCAATTGGTAAATTTATACCCTGGGTATTTCCAGACGTTAACTGGGTGTTCATATCGTTTGTTCGCCTACTAATCTATTTACAGATCATAGATCAGAATGAGGGATTATTTACTTTGGGAAGTAACCGGTCTTGTACGCGTAGTTTATGTTCATTGGTTCACGTATCTCAAATAACTATACTTCATTTAGTTAGGTCGTAGCACTACATTTTTGGAGTATCCTGACGTAGAACGTTTCCCACTAAAATCATTTCGAATGCTTGTTAAGTCTGTTCCATTTAATACATTGCATTCTTAACATCTTTATAGCAATTCCATTCATTAATATATTTTGTCATAGCTTTGTAATACAACAGTTTTTTTTTCTATTTATATACACCACTATATAAATGAGTGATATGAGCTTCACTCAAACATCCTGAATCTGCCTATCAATAGTTGGTCAATTTATATATTTTCTACATCTTACATTTCATTGAGTATTCTAGTTTTTGAACAGCTTAAATGTACTGTTTTATATAGATTTATATATTTTAACACATAGTCTCACGCATACATAGACTCAAACACACACAGAAACACACACACACACACACACACACACACACACACACACACATATATATATATATATATATATATATATATATATATATATATATATATATATATATATATATATATATATATATATATATTATTTCCCACTTACACACAGATATGCACATATATATAAACCTATGATCTTCTACTTATCAAGCTAACCATATGCATTCAAATACGCTTACACACATATGTACACAAACATATACCTAAGCATTTAACAGTGTCTCATATACTTGCCTACGTTGTATTATTTAATGTGAGTGAGAGGTAGAGAAAGATAGAGTGGAAGAGAAGGACGAAAACCGGGTGATACTTTGTTTGATTATTGTTAAAAGGAAAGCGAAACAGGTAAACATTAAGTGCTCATGAAACAATGACAAATATAGATGTTTCATATTTAGCGATGAAGAGTAAATTAAATATTCCAGCAATATAAACAGGGTGTGTGAAACTTGAGTAAACTTTCTAGCATGCTTTCGTATTTGTGTAATTATAAGTTCAAAAGAATAAATTTTAAAACATTTTGAGATAATTAATTATTTATTTGATGCTATGCTTATAAAGCTAAATGTAGAATTTTCTAGAAATATGAAACAACCTTTGTCAACAATGTCAATAACATCCATTATAAAACAACTCAATTTAATGTCTATAATGAATTTAAATTTACGATACTCATTGCTAAACATGATATTATCATTATCGTGGTTATATTATAATTATAAATGTAATTAGTGTAATATCTAGATACATCTTGCGGATGCTGTAGGATGCATCGTCAGTGATATTTTTTGTATCTAAGGGGGTTAAGTGTCTTTAAACATCAAACACCCTCGTCGAGCTGACTATTAAGTCCCAACATTGTCTCAACATTAAGTCCCAACTTGATTAAGTCTTAACATGCTTATAAATAATTCAGTCCATGGGACTGCTACCTTCATCCAAATAAATCCTTGTCGTGACATTTGAAGCTTTATTGACGCAACCGGAATTAATCAGCTCCCAAATTACATCCTAAAAGCAGCAAACCACTGCTCGGCGCTCTTTATCCAAAGACACCAAATGGTCTTGTCTGCAGCTTCTGTAAACGAATTTGTACCCCTTCTCTTTACCGCAAAAAAAAAAAAAAAAAACTATAAGTCCACTCAGAGGCTTCAAGAATGAACGTCCTACAAGACCTCGAAATTCAACATCTGTTGCCTCACTGCCTGCCTGCCTGCCAGGCAGCACCGCTATTCCAGTTCTTCGTATTTGGTAAGTTTCCTTTCCTGCGCTTCCTCCATGTGTTCTACCCAGAGAATTGACATTAAAGTTTTTGTTTTTCATTTGAAACTCATGGAAATTCTCAGAACCTGTAAAGTATCTGGCCAATTTAGAGCATATTGTGATATCCGTATAGGCAAGGACAACTTTACCTATCATTCCTTCTTCAATCGCAAAACCAATCATTTTGTATATACATGAATGCAATAACTCCACTATTACTTGTTGAAAAATATTAAGATCTAGGCGCACCATAGTTTCAGCTACTGAAGTATTTTCTTCAATGATCCCCAGTGAAACGAAAAAATATATATCAACTTCAAATTCTTGCAACGCAATATTCGTTTCTACTCAAGGTACAAGGCCCGAAATTTTGGGAGAGAAAGCCAGTCGATTAGATCGACCACAGTACGCAACTGGTACTTAATTTATCGACGCCGAAAGGGTGAAAGTCAAAGTTGACATCGGTGGAATTTGAACTCAGAACAGACGAAATACCACTAAGGATTTCGCCCGGCGCGCTGACGTTTCTGCCAGCTCGCTGCCTTCTACCAGTATTAACACTCGTAATGTGAGACGCCTGACATTTCTTATTAATAGTATTCAAAGTATAGAACAATCATGGGCAAACCGGAATTCCTCAATAGCAGTCCTAATGAAAAAAATCCTTGATTTCTTTTAGTAGCGCAGTTCGTTTGATGACGGGACCTGCCTCATATGGCCCACTTTTCAACTAATATTGCCTAGGCCTTTCATAGAGCATAAACATTTATTAGTGCCTCATACATAATAGGAAACATATACATACATATACATAACTGTAAAGACATAATCCCATAAGTTATAATGAAATAATGCAAGTACACTTATACAGGTATAATAACCAACCAGATCAAACTAAATTAAACAAATACAATACAATCCCTACACAGCAGCAATGAAACTCAATAACAAGGGTATATAAATAAATAAATAAATAATAATAGATAATCAAATGAATATTGAGGAAACTTACCAGCCAAAAGTTTAGAAGTGGCAAACATTTACCGTTAACAGAACTAACCAAACCGGTCTAGAATATATGAAAAATTAATTAACATAGTACGAAACATCAATGACAAAGATTGCATTACAATCCATCTCAAAGAAAATACATGCTCTAATAGGAAACAATTATAGTCTATGAAAAATCTACCGAAAATGATCCACTTAATGTATCCGTAAAAGAGAAAGCATTTAAGCAATGTCTTTGAATACAACATTCAATCACAATAGAAAGACAGGTATTTTTTTTTTTAATAATATATTTCTAAAGGGACAGAAAAAAATAACATTCACTGCTTCCATCAAATACATACCATCTCTAGGTAAAGCACTGGTAATAATTTAAGCTCTATCTAATTATAGGTAAATAACTAAAAAAAAAGATACATGGTATACTATAGTCGATGACATACAATAAGACCACATTCAAACCCAGGTCTCTTGATTTCCCCAAGACTGATCCGGTTATTAGCCTCAATAAATCAATGAACGTTTGTTACCAAAACTGGAAATTCGGTAAATATCATTGCAATTCGGGAGCTTAATTCTAAGTAGTAAGTATCTAGGTTATATACTTATCTCTCAAACCTGAAGACGTTTCCGGGTCTACCTAACGTATATGTGCTTCCATTACTGGTTGCATATCCTTCACTTTTGCTTAGAACATTTGCCAACATTATGAAGTAATCCCGAGCCCCAAGAAAGAGCCGACGGACTAATATCACCAAACATTCTCCGCTTAACTCCCTGTCTTTTCGCATTCTGTATACGTATTCCCTGTTAACATATACACATCTACATATTTCTACATGAATATTAGACTTCAGATTTTCAATCTTTGTTTTCTCTCTATTTCCATGTATATATATTTCCATGTATATATATATTTTTATTTATTTGAATAATTATCACTCATATCTGCCCTCCAGGATTCTTCATGTGGCCCCTCTATAAACCCGTGGACTTAGATCTCGGGAAAGATTTCGGAGTGTAAGTTCAAATTATTTGGGCGCTACTAGTGTTTTCTATATCGAGCTTCTCTGAATCTCATCTGTTGACTCTCTCTCTCTCTCTCTCTCTCTCTCTCTCTCTCTCTCTCTCTCTCTCTCTCTCTCTCTCTCTCTCTCTCTCTCTCTCTCTCGTTCACCCTCTTTGTACAAACTGACACACGCAGGCACGCATGCTCGGTCGCACACATACTCAAATACACACACACGCACACACCCACACACATACGCACATGCCCACACACCTACACACACACAAACACACACAATTAGTGTATAACTCTAAATCAACTGAAATGCATTAAAAGGTTGCATAGATTCACTGTGGCTTGCATGTTCTCCCCACGTGACACCATAAAACGATGCGCAACGTTTCCCCAGTATATATGTATGCACACATAGACGCATACATAATACATACATGCATACATACATACATACATGTGTGCGTATACTTGCATATTTAAATGAGTAGGTTAGTCTGTGGATGTGTGGGTCTTGTATGGGTCTAATGTTTACTTCTGAAATTTTGTGTATAGTACAATTATTTCAATAATTATATGCCCTGGCATATATATATAAAGTAAATCCTACATCACTCGGATATGAACGCTACTCAATTTTCAAGATGTTAAATAATTACATGCTTCCATAATAGTACAAATACCGAATACTTTAGCTAAATCTAAATCTGTAAACAGTATAAATGCTAGAAGCAAGTAGCTGTCCCTGGACAGAGGAAGCGTGTTCTTTGATATATGTTTGATGAAGGCGAAAGACGATAAACAAGACGACTCAACGGCAGAGCTTCTGATTTGCTAATAGATATTTAAGGTGTAATGTAAACACGTTGGTTACTGTTCAAAGCGAGGCTAAAATACGATGTTTACTTTAAAAATAGAAATGACAGGTCACATATGAAAATAACTATCACCTATATCACTGTGCAGTACATCATATTAAGACGGTCACACACAGACACGCACCAGACACGCAGAGACACAGACACACACAAGCACATACACACACATGCGCTCACATACACACACACACACACACACGCACACACACACAACACACAAGCACACAAACACCCAGCCACTCGGATATACACAGAAGCACACGTAAATTGGTGTAATACAAATATATGTATATATTTATGTACATATATATATATATATACATACATACATACATACAGATATATAGATATATCTATGTCTATATATACATATATATATATATACATATATATATATACATATATATATACATATATATATACATACGTATTTATATATATATATATATATATATATATATATATATATATATATATATATATATATGATACAAAGAATATATATACATGTATACACACATATATGTACATACTTACATCCACATGTGTATATATATGCATATCGCGGTACAGGACGTTAGAACAATGAACTACAGACAACGGAACGAACACATAGGAAAACGGAAAGCCACTTGGAATATTCCTTCATCAGCTGCCTCTATTCTAACCTGACGTTTCGAAGATAAGACAGAACCTACTCTAGAATAGTCTCTTCCTGAGTAGTGGATCAACCCACGACACAGAGGATTCCGAGGTGGCAAACACAAACCAAGACAGGAAAAATTGGACAGTGAAAACAACATTCAAAAGCCGTACGGCCAAACGCGAATCTGAGGCAGAACGCTAGTAGTTCGTCTTGCCTTCACAGGTCACACGAGAGCAGAGAGGATGGTAGAGGGAGGAAGTGGAACAAGGAGGAAGGGACAGAAGGGTATAGCAGTGAAGTAGAGGCCAGGACAACAGAAGGGAGCAGGGCGAGAGGGGGAGATGGGTAAGAAGAAAGATAGATAGGTAGGTAAATAGAGGGATAGGTAGAAAGAGAGAGGATGGTAGGGAGGGGAAGTGGAACAAGGAGGAAGGGACAGAAGTGTATAGAAATGAAGTAGAAGCCAAGATAACAAGGAAGCAGAGCGAGAGGGGGAGATGGGTAAGAAGAAAGATAGATAGGTGGATAGAGGGATAGATAGAAAGATAGAGGAAGACAGATAGATAAATAGATAGAAAGATAGATAGATAGATAGATAGATAGATAGATAGATAGATAGATAGATAGATAGAGTCACATCAGAATAATAAAGTAGACTTACTTGCAAAAAAGGACGTGTGCGTTCAATAATGTAATAATACATATATATATGTTTATATATATACACATATATATAAACATACAAATGTATATATGAGGAGAATTCACAAGAAAACAAACTGCGAAGAAAGGTGGTGTAGACAACAAAAAGAAGTTTTAGTTTAACTCCCGGTAAGTGAAAAAGTCCTGAAACGTTTCGAGCCTACGATCTTCCACAGAAAGGAACACAAAAAGAAACAGGGAAAAAGAAACATAAAGAATGTGTGGTGACTAGCGATCTATCATGGCAAATACAGATATAAATATACAGATATAAATACATACATATCTACATATATAGATATACATCATAAATATATAGGGATTGACAGTAACCTGCTTCTCCAACATACTGAGAATTCAGAAATAGCAGTCAAAGAACTACTGATTTCAAAACTACAAATTATTACTCTAGATTGATAGCGATATTTTTGATACACACAGAACAAAAAACAGTAGAGAAGAGTAAAAAAACACTTGCCTTTAGTTAATTTAGTACGATCGTTTCACAGTTAAGAGTAAATAATACTCTATTCTGATCTTCAGCTAAATATTCTAATAAATTTGTTAATGTCTAAATAACTCACGTTAATTTTGACCATGTGAACATCAATACCACGTGAGGAAGACGTTAAGAAATTTATCGGCCAGTAAGTTCAAAATCCCTCGCCCTAATGAATTTCAATTCAGTGTGCATCAGAAAT
Source organism: Octopus bimaculoides (assembly GCF_046866305.1). Classification (NCBI taxonomy): domain Eukaryota; kingdom Metazoa; phylum Mollusca; class Cephalopoda; order Octopoda; family Octopodidae; genus Octopus; species Octopus bimaculoides. Next base: position 149,589,447 of record NC_142930.1, read on the forward strand.
AATCCCGCATAGGAAAGAGACTCGTACGAATTCCTGTGGTTTAACTATCCACCTTAGAGTTATTATTAAAATATAGATATGCAGGGCAGGGAATCGTCAATTAGTAATAAAATTAATAATTATCAATTTTGCCGGGTAGCTCAGTATGAAAAAACCTTTCATTAGGGCGAGGGATTTTGAACTTACTGGCCGATAAATTTCTTAACGTCTTCCTCACGTGGTATTGATGTTCACATGGTCAAAATTAACGTGAGTTATTTAGACATTAACAAATTTATTAGAATATTTAGCTGAAGATCAGAATAGAGTATTATTTACTCTTAACTGTGAAACGATCGTACTAAATTAACTAAAGGCAAGTGTTTTTTTACTCTTCTCTACTGTTTTTTGTTCTGTGTGTATCAAAAATATCGCTATCAATCTAGAGTAATAATTTGTAGTTTTGAAATCAGTAGTTCTTTGACTGCTATTTCTGAATTCTCAGTATGTTGGAGAAGCAGGTTACTGTCAATCCCTATATATTTATGATTATAAATGTTTTTTACCGAAAAAGGTTTTTTCATACTGAGCTACCCGGCAAAATTGTTAATTATTAATTTTATTACTAATTGACGATTCCCTGCCCTGCATATCTATATTTTAATAATAACTCTAAGGTGGATAGTTAAACCACAGGAATTCGTACGAGTCTCTTTCCTATGCGGGACTATTTCTGATGCACACTGAATTGAAATTCATTAGGGCGAGGGATTTTGAACTTACTGGCCGATAAATTTCTTAACGTCTTCCTCACGTGGTATTGATGTTCACATGGTCAAAATTAACGTGAGTTATTTAGACATTAACAAATTTATTAGAATATTTAGCTGAAGATCAGAATAGAGTATTATTTACTCTTAACTGTGAAACGATCGTACTAAATTAACTAAAGGCAAGTGTTTTTTTACTCTTCTCTACTGTTTTTTGTTCTGTGTGTATCAAAAATATCGCTATCAATCTAGAGTAATAATTTGTAGTTTTGAAATCAGTAGTTCTTTGACTGCTATTTCTGAATTCTCAGTATGTTGGAGAAGCAGGTTACTGTCAATCCCTATATATTTATGATTATAAATGTTTTTTACCGAAAAAGGTTTTTTCATACTGAGCTACCCGGCAAAATTGTTATTTATTAATTTTATTACTAATTGACGATTCCCTGCCCTGCATATCTATATATAGATATACAGATATATTTATATCTATGATTATATCGCTCTCTCTCTCTCTCTCTCTCTCTCTCTCTGTATCTATCTATCTATCTATATTATATATATATATAATTAATAAAAAAAACAACAAACCAAAACAAAAAAAGAACAATGCGAGGGCGTGGTAAATGCAAAGTATTAAGAGACGCTCAGGAGAGGAAAAAATGTTGTTGCACATTTCGAACAAACCTCTTCTTCAGAAACAGGAGAGAGACGAAAGCTCAACAGCAAAGGAAAAAGGAGTAAAAAAAAATTGCCAACCATGCACATGTAGTTACATTTTGAAATAACCGGAGGGGAATGGATATCTCCTGTCCAAGTTTGATTTACGCGTTCGCTACCACAACCTCATTTAGGCTTAGCAGCCCTTCGTGTTCGTTTTCACTGTCCTGTTTATGTTACCAATTTTGACCCTCCGCAAAATCCCAAATTTTATTTAATTTGCTTTGCGGGAGCAGCTGTTTTATCGAAAGCGTATATTGTTGTTAAATGCTCACAATATCAGAATACGAGAGTAGAAATACACACACACATGCACATATAGCGTAAGTACTCTCTCTCTCTCTCTCTCTC